>NW_021703776.1:102203443-102233299 GCF_005190385.1 Monodon monoceros | reverse complement strand
GAGAGAAGAGAGAAGAGAGAAGAGAGAAGAGAGAAGAGAGAAGAGAGAAGAGAGAAGAGAGAAGAGAGAAGAGAGGGAGAGGGAGAGAGGTTTTCCTCTGATAAGGCCACAGTCCTACTGGATAAGGGCCCCGCACTTATGACCTCCTTTAATCTTCAAAGTATTCTGTCTCCAGATAACAGCCACATTGGGGGTTAAGGCTTCAACATAAGAATTTTGATGTGTAAGGGGGTACAGTTCAGTCCATTTGCAGCCCTAAAAGACCAGTTACTGATAAGGGAATGAGCCAAACAATTTGCAGAACTCAAGGTTATTTTCCCAATTTTCCCAAAGGTGATAGAAGATAAGAATAGCTGGAGAAGCCTTTCCTAATACTGATTTTTTCTATGTGCCAAACAATGGCCAGAAAAATCCAGGCTTGCTGTTTTGTCAAGAAGAAAACAGAATTGTATTATGGATGGAATGACTAGTGTGCATTCAAGCTACAATTTAAGACATGGTGGTCCCCATGCTGTCTTAAAAAATTGCTTACCCCTATTTATATATAAAAGGACTGTTTTTTGTCCATTTAACTCATTTCAGAGTAGAAAACAACCATATGTCACAGTATACTGAAAGGTAAAGAAGGGGAGCATACTGTCGCCCGGCGGGGAATCCTGCTTTCATTGAGGATATCTTAAGTTCTATACACACTGTGTGATTAACACGGAACAGTGTGCTAGTCACAGTCTAGATTAAACGCGATAAAGTGGCATTTTTTCCTTTTTTCAAAGGATGAAAATATACAAATAGAAGTTATTTTCAGCTGAAACCCCCGTTGAGTGCCTTGCCCACACCCGTGCACATGTCCTAGTTCGGGACTCTGTGGCTCCAGCAGCTGGAGCAGCACGCAGGGGCCTGGTTAGAGTGAACGCAGTGTGGCCAGGGGTCATCATTCAGCGCAGCCCCAGGGTAGTAAATCCTCTGCTGCACTGTCTCAGCTTGAGCACACAGTGTGGGCCCCTAAGTCCATGTCTTCCTGAATCTGCAGAACGGTTTTTTGACTGCGTGAACTGGTCAGATGGTCCCAGCCAGCCATAGGTAATTCATTAGGCTGAACAATTTCTCGGTCAGAAAACTTTCCTTGTTATTTTCCTGTCACACTCAGCAAAGAGACTTAAATACATTAGACTCCATAAATATTTGCTGAAAGAGCAAAAAAAGTTTTTTTTAATTATCTCTTGAGTAAACTACTGATTTTGGCTTAAACATGGGCAGGATATCTGAGCAGAAGCATTGTAATATAGAAATTAAGTTAAACCTTTTTTGTGGGAACCTCAGAACAGTGATGCTTTACATTTTTAAAACAGTTGTTACAAGGAAGGTGAAATGTTAGGAATGAATAGATGCTAACTGTTACTGAAATCCTATAAAATAAGGTTAGGACATGGTTACGGAAATTGCACCTCTTGGGTTATATGATGTTCCTCCCATAATTCTGGCAACAAGTCACAAGAGCAGAGTGGCAGCCAGAAGCCAATTCACAGAGAGCTATGGAGGTAGTAAAAAGAGCACAGTGACCTGAGAGGCTGGATAGATGGGCCATTGGCAAGAGCATCGCTCTTAACTTAAGCACTCAAAACAAATCACATGTGGATGGTTAGGAGGCCTGAAGTATTTAGCCTAATAAAGAAGCCACAACCCCCTGCCCCGTTGTCAGACCTAAGCCACTTCTCAGGCCCAGAACCCGTTGACCGAAGGAGAGGCCATGTGCCTGTGATGAATGATCCTGCAACACAGTACCAGGTGTAGTCACTAGAAATCCCCTCAGTCCTTCCCCCAGAGAACTTATGGCTGTGTTCAGTTTACTGTGCGTGGAGGAGAGGAAACATCCATCCTTAGAGGACCGATAGGCACAAAATCTGAGCTGACACTAATACTCAGGAATCCAGAGTGCCGCTATGGTCTCCCTGTTGGAGCAGTGGCAGTTGGAGGCCAGCTTATAAATGGAGGCTGGTCAGGGTCCAGCTCAGAGTGGATGCATTGGTCAGTTAACCTCCCCCCCCCCGCCGCCACCTGGGGTTATTTCTCCATCCCAAGTATATAATTGGAATGCACTTAATGGTAGTTGGGAGACCTCCACATTGGTTCCTTGACCGGTGGGGTAAAAGATGTTTTTTTAAGGAAGGCCAAGAGGAAGTCTCCAAAACATCTTCCCCAACCTGGCAGACAAGATAGCAAACAACAAAAACAGCAGCAACACAGGGAGGGGAAATGGCAGAGGTTATCGCCTCCCTGTCTTATCCACGTGCAATTCACTAGTTGGTCCCTACAACACCAGTTGGGTCCTGGCAGATGACAGTGATCTACCACAAGCTCAGTCGTGTATTAGCACAGTTGCGCAGGCTGTGCAGGGCTGGTAGAATTGCATATTTGCTGGAGTCGGTGAGCATAGCCTTCAGTACTTGGTATGCAGCCACTGCTCTGGCTACTGAGCTCTTTCCGTTCCCATCAGACAGGAGAATCAAAGCAGCTCCAGCTCACCTGGAACAGCCAACAGCAGCCATTTATGTTCCTGTTCCGGGGCTGGGTTAACTTGACCTCCCTCTGTCATAACATGATCTGGAGGACCCTGGATCGTCTAGATCAGTGGTTTTCAAAGCGTGGTTCACAAACCCCAAGGAGCCCCTGAAGGACCTTTCAGTGGGTCTGCAAGCTCCAGACTGTTTTCACAATAATAGATAGATACTGTTTGCTCTTTTCGCGGTGTTGACATTTTCATCGAGGGTGCAGACGTGATGAGGAAACCTGTGGACACCTGAGCACAGATCAGAGCAGCGGTATGAAATTGCAGCAGTGATCACTGGCATTCCTCACTGCCCTGCTCACAGGAAGAAAAGAAAAAACTGCCCGTTTCACTTAAGGATGTCCTGAGGAAGCAGTAAAGTTATTAACTATATTATCCTGACCTTTGAACACACGTCTTTTTAATACTCTGGTAACAAACTGGGGTGTGCACACAGCATTTCCAGTGTGCTCTGAAAGAAGGTGGTTTTCTTGAGGAAAAGCACTTGTGTGATTGTCTAGGTTTGAGCAGTACTTGCAGCTTTTTTTTTTTTTTCTTTCTGAAACACCTTTTTTACTTGACAGAACTACCAACAGAGAGTAACAGTCATTATTCAGTCTTGGGTACTTGGCAGATATTTTCTTAAAAAATGAATAAAGGGAGCCTTCACTTCCAGGAAAATGACAGCACTCAGTGCCTGTAATAAAATGTGAGCTTTCAAGTGAAAATGAGAATTTTGGAAAACTCATATCCACCATGGTGAACCACTTCCCAGTGCTTTAAGAGCTTTCTGGTGAGTTTGGTGGTGATATTAACAACATGACTTCCTGATATTATATAATGAAAGGTGTCAGTGTCTGGAAGATCTGGGTAACTCAGTGAGCCTTTATTATCCAAATGACCGGTTCATGATGCTTACAGAATCACAAGAGGGTGAAATATCCATTTCATAGAGCGAAATAGATCAGTGGATGTTAATCTAACAGAGTACAAAAGGTGCAGGATATGGTTTCAGATTCCACATTGCAATAAACCTTTAATAAGCCACCACTTACCGAGTTTTGATGTACCATCACAGAAAGATATCTATAATTGTCTGAAAAGACTATTAATATAGTCCATTTTTCTGCTATATATTTCTGTGAGCCTGAATTTTCCTTATAAACTTAAACCAGAATAACATACCACAACAGATGGAATGCAGAAACAGATATGTGATTCCAGCTGTCTTGAAAAGATTTGCAAAAATGTTAAACAGTGCCGCTCATAATTTTTTTGTTTTGGAAAATATAGTTCTTTTCCTAAAGACATCATTTATGTAAACATTTAACGGGTTTATTCTTTTATTTTAATGAATTAATACACAAAAATATTTTAAAATCTCCATTTAAATTTATATTCCACCAAATATAAATAGATATTACCCACGTAAACAAAAGCTCTTTGGGGTAATCCATAATTTTGAAGAATGTAAGGGGGGCCTGAGACCAAAATGTTTGAGGACCGCAGTTCTAGGCATTCATGAGAACCTCACGTTGGTCCGCTGTTTTGATGCAGAGTGTTAAAGCCCGAGGTGAATACGTGTCCTACAAAGGGTGGGAATGAGCCATTTGAAGATTCAGGCATCTGCAGGGTGAAGTAAAGATGCTGGGATTCAGTGGTATGGGGCATGCAGGACATTCCTTCTAATGTGAAGGAAAATGGATCACTTCTCGCCACTGAAAGGAAGGTTTTCTTGGGGCCAAGAGCAGGAAAGGGCTCCACCAGAGGTCCTTCTGCTTGGGCCTGGAGACTCGGCAAACCCTGTGGTACTATATGTATCTGTAATGGGAAAAGACTGCACGCAGATTTGATGGTGAGCACTAATAAGGGAGTCACAGGGTCGGGCTGTGTGTCTGCTTCTAAGTGTAGAGAGACAGATGCGGCTGGCATGGCTTGGAAAGAGCTTGGCGACCAGTGGATCAGTCCCTCAAGGGATGAGGGCTTACCTGGCGGGGTACCTCTGACATCCAGATCAACAGAGGTGCAAGCAGAGGTTCAGGGGACGAAGAATAGTAGTGGAGGAGACGTATAAAGAGGAGCCTCCATGAAGCCTGGAGACCGGCTGCAGTGGGGGCAGGGGGCTGGACCTCGGCTGGGAAGAACTTACTGAGAAGAACCCTGGAGCGTAAGAGCGAGCAGCGGTGGACACCGCGCTGTTTCTTCAGCTCCCTCCCTCTGCGCCAGGGCTGCCTTCCCCCGGGGGTGGGGTGTCAGCTCCTGATGGCTCATAGCCACATCCCTCACTGGGACTCGCTCTCTGTTGCAGGAAACTGCCCTGCCCAAGCTTGCATCCCATCCCAGCGGGTGGCCCTCAGCCATTTCCCATCCGATGCAGGGAGACAGAGTCCCAGGCCCCTTGCCTCAATTTGGGCCAACTCCAGCAGGCAGCTCCCGCAGGCTTGCCTGAGGCCTCAATTACAAACACACGGTGGTCAGCTCTTTCCTCCCCCAGCCCTGCTTTCCTCCCTTCCTCGTGGGTGTACCTCCTAAGAGTGTTCCCAGTAAACCTACACGAGATCCTCTGCCTCAAAATCTGTTTCCAGGGAACACGATCCAAGAGCAGCACTTCACACAGAGTTCCTTCACGGAAGAGTAGTATTTTGTTAAAAGACGGGTCCCTGACACTGTTAACGCCTATCACAGTACTTGGCAAGTGCAAATGCTTAGATGAACAGAAGCACAGGAGAGGCACTTTTCCGGAGAAGAAAAGTCTTGATACTTTTTTCTTTTTCTGCTGGCTGAAGTTGCTCACTGGCCTAAAGCTAATGAACTAAAGCTAATGACTGTGATGAGACGTTTGAACTATCTTACGCTAGAAGAATAGAACAATTCTTACTGGTTTCAGCCTTGAAGTTTCCTATGATATAAGGGGCTGAGCATGAATGCTCAAATTGTCATTACATTTGTAAAATTAAATTACCACCTTGGGAAGCCTCTAAGAGTGGGATGAGTAACATTTCCTGTAAACAAGCAAGTATGTTTTACTCCTGGAGCAGGTGCAGAAAACACAGATATTCTTAGTTTACCTTCCCCAGCCCCCTGTGTGTTCCTCAAGTATCTGAATAAAAGTGAGAAAACAGTACCACCTGGGGAGAGGGTAGAATAAGCTGCATCCTTTTCCTCCTGCCTGTAGCAGGTGATTAATTGCTTCATTGGTTGACCAGGTGTATTTCAGGAAGCTGCTTTAAAAACAGGCATTTGCCCTGTTTGGCAGTGGGGAAAGCAGCAACAACCTGGCATTCGGTGAGGCCTTGTCTGTTCTCAGTTACTAGAGCCCTCTGGCTTTTTGGACCATTTTTTAAAGTCTTTATTGGATTTGTTACAATATTGCTTCTGTTTTGTGTTTGGCCGTGAGGCAGGTGGGATCTTAGCTCCCTGACCAGGGATTGAACCCCAACCCCTGCATTGGAAGGCAAGGTCTTAACCACTGGACCACCAGGGAAGTCTCTTCTGTTGTGGAAAAGGTTAAACATACTTAAAACTAAAGAGTTTAGTATAACAAACTCCCACATACCATCATTCCACTTCAGCACATCAATTCCCCGCCACTTGTGCCTAGCTCTACCCCCATGTGCTTTCTCCCCTGTACCCGTACACTCACTGAGTTATCTTGAAGCAAACCCCAGCATATTATTACATCCATAAATATGTTAGTATGTATCTCCAAGATAAGAACTGTTTTAAAAAACATAATCACATGCATTATCACACCTAAAAAGATGAACACCAGTCCCTTAATATAAGTTCAGTGAACATCTGTCATCTCATATACATACAGAATAAGAGAGAACAATTTCTCCTGTGATGAGTACTCTTAGGGTTTACTCTCCTAATGACTTTCATATGTTAACCCACAGTGTGTGTTAAAAAGTTAAATGTATCTATCACATTGCGCATCACATCGCTAGTACTTACTTGTCTTGTAACTGGAAGTTTGTACCTTTTGACGGCCTTCATCCAGTTCCCCTCCCCCACCCCACCTTTGATAACCGCAAATCTGATCTCTTTTTCTATGAGTTTGTCATTGAAGTATTATTGATATACAATACTATGTTAGTTCCTGGTGTACAACACAGTGATTCAATATTTCTCTACATTTCAAAGTGACCACCACCATAAGTCGGGTTGCCATCTGTCACCATATAAATATATCAAATTATTATTGACTGTATTCCCCACACTGTACACTTCATACCTGTGACTCATTTACTTTGTAACTGTAAGTTTGTACCTCCTAATCTCCCTCACCTATTTCTCTCATACCCCTACCCACCTCCCCCCGTCTGACTTATTTCACTTAGCATAATATCCTCTAGGTCCATCCATGTTGTCACAAATGGCAAGATTTCATTTTTTTTATTGCTGAGTAAAATTCCGATGTACGTATCTTGTATATATCACATCTTCTTTATCCATTTGTCTACCAGTGGGTGCTTAGGGTGCTTCCATATCTTGGCTATTGAAAATAATGCTTCAATGAACATAGGGGTGCGTATATCTTTTTGAATTAGTATTTTCATTTTATTCAGATAAATATCCAGGAGTGGAATTGATGGATCATATGGTGGTTCTGTTGTTAATTTTTTTAGGAGCCCTCATACTGTTCTCCATAGGGGCTGCATCAATTTACATTCCCACCAACAGTGCAGGAGGGTTCCCTTTTCTCCACATCCTCACTAACACTTGTTTTTTGTTGTCTTTTTGATAATACCTGTTCTGACATCTGTGAGGCATTACCTCACTGTGGTTTTGATTTGCCTTTCTCCAGTGATGAGTGACGTTGAGCATCTTCTCATGTGCCTGCTGGCAATCTGTATGTCTTCTTTGAAAAATGTTTATTCAGGTCCTCTGCCCATTTTTTAATTGGGTGGTTTATTTTTTGGTGTTGAGTATTATATATACAAATATATTCTTTGTATATCTTGCATATTAACCTCAATCAGATATATCATTTACAAGTATCTTGTCTGACTCAGTAGGCAGCCTTTTTGTTTTGTTGATAGTTTCCTTCACTGTGCAAAAGCTTTTTAGTTTGATGTAGAACCATTTATTTATTTTTGCCTTTGTTTCCCTTACCTGATGAGACATAACCAAAAAACTTTACTAAGACCAATGTCAAAGAGCATACTGCTTATGGTTTATTCTAGAAGTTTTATGGTTTCAGGTATTACATTTAAGTCTTTAATCTATTTTGAATTTATTTTGTGCATGGTGTGAGAGAGTAGTCCAGTTTGATTCTTTTGCATGTAGCTGTCCAGTTTTCCCAGCACCATTTATTGAAGAGGCTGTCTTTTCCCCATTGTATATTCTTGCTTCCTTTGTCATAGATTAATTGCCCAGATAAGTGTGGGTTCATTTCTGGGCTCTCTATTCTGTTCCATTGATCTATGTGTCTCTTTTTGTGCCAGTACCATACTGTTTTGATTACTGTAGCTTTGAAATCAGGGAGCATGATACTTCCAGCTTTCTTCTTCTTTCTTAAGATTGTTTTGGCTATTCAGGGTCCTTTTGTTTCCATACAAACTTTAGAATTATTTGTTCTAATTCTGTGAAAAATGCCATTGATCTTTTTTTGTGTGTGTGTGTGGTACGCGGGGCTCTCACTGTTGTGGCCTCTCCCGTTGCGGAACACAGGCTCCGGACACGCAGGCTCAGCGGCCATGGCTCACGGGCCCAGCCGCTCCGCGGCATGTGGGATCTTCCCGGTCCGGGGCACGAACCCGTGTCCCCTGCATCGGCAGGCGGACTCTCAACCACTGCGCCACCAGGGAAGCCCGCCATTGATCTTTTGTTAGGGATTGTACTGAATCTCTAGATTGTCTTGGGTAGTATGATCATTTTAACAATATTAACTCTTCCAATCCACGAGGTAAGTATATCTTTTCTTCCGTGTCATCTTCAATTTCTTTCATCAGTGTCTTACACTTTACTGAGTACAAGTCTTTTATGTCCTTAGTTAGATTTATTCTGAGGTATTTTATTCTGTTAGATGCAGTTGCAAGTGGGGTGTTTCCTTAATTTCTCTTTCTGATAGTTCATTTTTGTGTATAGGAATGCAATAGATTTCTGCATATTGATTTTGTATCCTGAAACTTTACTGAATTCATTGATGAGCTCTAGTAGTGTTTTGATGGCATATTGAGGATTTTCTATGTATCATGTCATCTAAAAATAGTGACAGTTTTACTTCTTCCTTTCCAATTTGAATTCCTTTTATTTATTTTTCTTGTCTGACTGCTGTGGCTAGGGCTGCCAGTACTATGTTGAATAAAAGTGGCAAGAGTGGGCATTCTTGTCTTGTTCCTGATTTTAGAGGAAATGTTTTCATCTTTTCACTGTTGAGATGATGTTAGCTGTGGGCTTGTTTTATATGGCCTTTATTATTTTGAGGTATATTCTGTCTATGTCTATACCCACTTTGTTGAGAGTTTTTCACAAATGGATGTTGAATTTTGTCAAAAGCTCTCTCTGCATCTATTGACATGACACAGGATCTTTTTCTGGGGGGTACGGGGTACGTGCCATGTGGCATGCAGAACTTCCCTGACCAGGGATCAACCCATGCCCACTGCATTGGAAGCACAGAGTATTCTCTGGACCACCAGAGAAGTCTGAGCACAGGATCTTTATTCTTGAATTTGTTAATGCAGTGTATCACACCGATTGATTCGTGGATATTGAACTATCCGTGCATCCCTGGGATAAATCCCACTTGATCACAGTGTATGATCCTTTTAATGTATTGTTGAATTTTGTTTGTTAATATTTTGTGGAGGACTTTTGTATCTATGTTTATCAGTGATATTGGCCTGTAATTCTTTTTTGTAGTGTCTTTGTCTGGTTTTGGTATCAGGGTGATGCTGCCCTTGTAGAATGTGTTCAGATTTGTTCCTTCCTCTGCAAATTTTTGGAATAGTTTGAGAAGGATAAGTGTTAACTCTTCTTTAAATGTCTGGTAGAATTCACCTGTGAAGCTGTCTGATCCAGGACTATTTGTTTGTTGGGAGCTTTTTAAAATTACTGATTCAATTTCATTACTGGAAATTGGTCTATTCATATTTTCTGTTTCTTCCTGATTTACTCTTGGGAGACTGTACACTTCTAGGAATTCATCCTTTTCTTCTATGTTGTCCATTTTATTGCATGTAGTTGTTCATCGTAATATCTTATGATCCTTTGTAATTCTGTGGTGTTGGTTGTAACTTTTCCTTTATCATTTCTGATTTTATTTATTTGGGCCCTCTCTTTTTCTTGAGTCTGACTCAAGGTTTATCAATTTTTTTATCCTTTCAAAGAACCAGCTCTTAGTTTCATTGATCTTTGCTATTGTTTTTTTAGTCTCTATTTCATTTATTTCTGCTCTGATCTTTATTATTTCTTTCCTCTTACTAATTTTAGGTTTTGTTTTTTCTTTTTTTTCTAATTCCTTTAGGTGTAAGGTTAGGTTGCTTGTGTGAGATTTTTCTTGGTTCCTGAGGTAGGCTTATATTGCTCTAAACTTCCCTCTTGGAACTGCTTTTGCTGCGTCCCATAGATTTTGGATCGTCATGTTTTTATCTTCATTTATCTCCAGGTATTTTTAAAACTTCTTCTTTGGTTTCTTCAGTGATCCATTGGATGTTTAGTAGCATATTATTTAACCTGCATGTATTTGTGGCTTTTTTGGTAAGAATACTTTCTGGATTGTGTTATAAGAGACACATAGTAAATTGTGATAAGATTAATCAGGGTTCAGGTGTTGTCAGCCTGATCAATCCATTATAATGGTCCCCCTCAGCTTTTCACTTATCAGGTTTTTTTAGCCATTAATAATCATCACTTTGCTCTATTATTTCACTTTAGGTTGCAAAATGGTGATATTCTATCATTCCTTCTTCAATTTCTAGCTGGAATCTTTTTGTATAAAAAGATTTTTTCTATCAACTGTTTATTTACCTTGAAGTACAGTTAACATAGCAAGGTAGGATAAGTGCTTTATTCTTTCTCTTTATTTATTTAGTTCTGGCTATTGAACACTTGAAATGTGGCTAGCCCTAATTAAGATGGGCTATAAGTGTAAAATACACACCAAATTTCAGACTTAGTGTGAAAAAAGAATGCATAATATCCCATTAATTATTTTTTATGCTGACTAGAAGTTGAAGTGATAATATTTTGAATATATTGAGTTTAATTAAATTTCACCTGTTTCTCTGTACTTTTTTAAAAAATGTAGCTATAGAAAAATTTTAAATTACATAGTGGCTCACATTTGTGGTTCACATACTATTTAAGTTAAACAGTGCAGTTCCAGAGTATGTCAGGGAATGTCCGACATCTGCACCTCATGGAAGCCAATCAAGGGAACTAGGAGCCATTCCCCATGGCTCCAGTGAGCCCTGAGTCCTGTGAGAGGACACCTGCATGAACAAAGTCACCGGCAATCCAATCATATATTTTATCTTTCTTAGTCTGGCACCTGGAATACATTTCCACAAATCCTGTCCCGGTTCCCGCCAATACAAATTACCTAGACCCTGAAATTCTTTTCCCATAAGAATGTCTTTTCCAGGAGCCAAGTTGGAGTTCTGTGTAAGATCTTGTTTTAAAAATAATTTAACACCATTTTCTTTGATAATCTCTTGGGTCTCTCCCTGATTCAAAGTCCTCCAGTCCCATTAACTTGACCTCATTAATACCAAGCATTCCCCAACGATGCTCACTGGCAGGGACCACAGTTCTGGTGCTGATTGTGTGCTAACAACCTCGGACAGCCATCACCAATTTGGGAAGGATTGTTCTGCAAAACCGGAGACCTAACCATAACCATGGGAACAGTTTCCTCAGCAAAAACAAGCATTTGCTGCACACGCCAAATGGGGGTCCAACCAGTGCTTCGTCTTTTGAATTGGTTGGAAAATCTAATAAAACGAGAAAGAAACTAAGTAGAGTTGGTGTCATGGCTACCACAGGCAATGTTTGAAATTTTTGCCCCACCAAGACTTGGCCCACACGCGGGAGAGAGGGTTACTAAACTTCCATCTAGTGGAGTGTTTCTCGACATGTAACTCATGCCCTCATCTGATAAAAGTCTCACGTCTGGGCTTCCCTGGTTGTGCAGTGGTTGAGAGTCCGCCAATGCAGGGGACACAGGTTCGAGCCCTGGTCTGGGAGGATCCCACGTGCCACGGAGCAACTGGGCCTGTGCGCCACAACTACAGAGCCTGCGCTCTAGGGCCCGCGAGCCACAACTACTGAGGCCCGCACGCCTAGAGCCTGTGCTCCACAACGGGAGAAGCCACCGCAGTGAGAGGCCTGCGCACTGCAACGAGGGGTGGCCCCCACTCGCCACAATTAGAGAAAGCCCACGCGCAGCAAAGAAGACCCAACACAGCCAAAAATAAGTTTAAAAAACAATGTCTCACGTCTGTGCCTGTTTCCCATCCTCTTCTGAATATGAGCACCTGCCCCCTTAGTAAACGAGCAAATGCGTGAGTTCCCGACTCTTGGACCAAAGAAAGACGTTGCATCTGTATCGAATGTCCTGGTCTTAATTTTGTCTCTTTTAGTCTTAGGCCATCTTCTCACTGTCCCACTAAGACTCCCACCCTCTGATTCAGAGCGAGAACTGCACCACAATCAGAATGCCTCCTTGTTTTCAGCCTCAAAATGTCTGCTTTCCTTCCAGCTCTTCCAGGAGGAAACAAGCTATGAGTACATTCTTTGAGGCCCATGGATCAGTGGCTAATGCTCATCTGAGTAGAAGATGAAGTGAAACCATGAAAATGGGTCAAGTTCTTATACTCCACACATGAGACTTATTAGATCTCTCCAAGGTTAAGCTCAGTCATACCAGGAGGGGATCTATAGGCATAATTAAGTAAGTGCTATATATGTTTTGAATATATTCATATATATGCATAGCATATGTAAATATGCATAAAATATTTAAGAAATCAAATTTTCAAGTATTTGGGCTCAGATCCTCCAAAGCTGACAAAACTCATGTATTTCTCTCTCACATTAGTATTCAAAAATCACTTTTCACAGGGAAAACATTTCAGGTTTCCATAGTTCTTTTAAAGAATTTAATGTACTTCACCCAGGAAAAGAAATCTCTATAAATGAAAGAGGTGGCATAACTATTAGAACATGATGTCTCGAAGCTTTAAATTCCAAACACTTCATGTTTTCCTTACTAGTTTTATACTGCCCTTCATTGTAAAAAGGGGAAAATACTTTGCATAAAAAGTATAGTTTCCAACAAAATTATATTTGATCAGAAATCAGTAAAGAGATGTCTAAAACTAACTTTTAACAACTTTAACCAAAATGTTGTATCGGTGATAACAGTTCTGAAACATCTATTGACGTATTTTCCTCCTCAGTAATCAAGGCTAAGTGTCCAGAGGGCCCAAGTAGACACGAGCGTTCCAAGAGAACTTGCGGGTCATAGTAAGGATTCCACAGAAGATGGCAGAGCCTGGGACTGCAGCAGCAGTGGACAGAACAGGACTCCCAGGGTCACAGCCAGGCTAGTCACAAGGAAAGACAAAGCTTCATCCCAGTGCCGTGAAGCTATGGGGTGGGGAGCGGGTGCAGAATTTTAAAAACATGAGTAAAAATACAACAGACGCTTTATATATGAAAATAGCCAAATGGCCAGTAAACACTAAACAAAGTCCTCAACCTTATTAATAAAGGAAATGAAAATTAAAACGGTAACGCAGCACCACTTCTCACCGACCAGAATGGCCAAAATGCGAAAGACAACCTTCGGCAGGAAGGAAATGGTACAGCCACTTCGGGAAACTGTTTGGCAGCATCTGTTACACATAACACATGCACATTCTACAACCCAGCAATTCCACTGCCAGATTATATGTGTATCCAACGTAAACACATACGTCTAACCACCAGATGGCACGTATGGAAATGCTCGTAGTCGCATGTTTGTAATAATGAGAAACTGAAAGCTGCCTAAATGCCCAGGGATAGTTACATGGATAAACTGTGGTGCGTTCACCATGGATCACTACACAGCAACGTGGATGAAGAGCCTGTAACGACGTGAAGTGATACGGATGGCTCTCACAGACATAATTCTGAGCAAAAGACAGACACACAGCATGTGGTTCCAATATATAAATTTAATAACAGGAAAATGGCTATAAGGTGTCAGAAATCAGGACAGGTAGCTGTGCTCTGGGGGTGGAGTAGGAGATGCTGGCAGTGTGCTAGTTCTTGCTGGTTACACAGGTGTAACCACCTTGTGAAATGCTTTGAGCTCCACGTGTACGGCTTGTGCACACTGCCGTATATCCATGTGATGCTTAGGTTCTGCTTTAATAAAATCTTCAATAGGAAGAGCAGCTTGCGTCTTGCAGGGTATTACCCCCTCCAGCACTGCTCCCTGCCACAGGATGAGCACTCCTGACTATTATGAAACCACTTACTTAAAAGTATTGAGAGTGTCACGTATCGCACTCCCCTTGGCAATATTAAGTTTTACCCTACTTCAGTAGTTATAATAAAATTTTAAAGTCATGATGCCATGCGCCTACCAGAACCACCTGCTGCTTTATGTGTTATTTGGCGGCCACTGTAAAACCGCTGTAGAGAACCAAGAATGCGGTTGGCCACGGTAACAGAGCGCCCGTCGAGCAGTGACTCCAAGTTGGATTATCCCGTGGCAGTGGTCTAGGGTCGGAGCCGTGCCTTGGTGACATCCTCGGGACGCAGCTCTTTCTGTCCTCGCGCCCTTCCCTCTGCAGGCTGGCTTAACACTCCCAGCTGCACGTAGGCTCTGCACATCCGAGCAACTCGTCGACTCCCAGGAAGAGAGGAAAGGGTGATAACGAGGGCAGCGCTCTCCTCAGCTCGCCTGTGCCTCCCCCCTCAAAATCAGGGGTGCACATCCCCAGAATGCCTCCTGAGGGGTCTTCTATTTATAGCTCATTGGCAAGGACGTTATTACGTGGCCGGAAGAAGCTAGGAAATTTAGTAGTTAGCTTTCTCGTCTGTACAGTAGAGGAAGGAGAGGACACAGAAGGTTGGAAGTGACAGTGAAGTGAGCCAGCTTGCAGTGCTTGCTACTGCATCATGCAGTTTCTCCTGCTTTTTTAAAATTTAATATTATATTATATATCTTTCTTTTACTATACCCAGCACTGATCAACTCTAGAACTCTTAACAGCTTGACCCCTAAGATCCAAAAAGTGGTCTTGGCAAGGTGACCCCTCTTTCAGGGGACAGCACCCGCAGTCCACTCATCAAAGAAGCATTGCCATTGGATTTTCACAGGCAAGGTGTCCGTCCTGCAGAGAAGCCAGACGGCACCTTCCCCAAGAGCTGGAGCTGGAACCACAGCTTCATCAGCTTCAGGCGTGTGCTTCTGACCGTAGTCTGTGCTCAGTAGATAGTCATGCATCCTTTGTTTAGGAACCAAGAACCAATGTCATCGTGGAACTGCATCGGCTGCCGCTGCCTTTGTCATTGTGGTCTTGGCTTCCTAGCCCTCTCTGCACCTCATTAAGCTTTATGTGCGGAAGGAGTACTTAACTAGTCAATAAATTAGACCTGAGCCTGCTGTGGTTCCCACCACTCATCACTGCCAACGACACTTGTTTGTTCGACTCCAACGCTATCTGTCTGGACCAGTTTGTATCCAGTCACGCTAATCTCAAATTAGTGACCGCAAGGACAGCTTTGAAGAACAGCTACTGAGCTTTTCATGGTAAAATAAGAGAAAAGTAGGTCTTCCTGTAAAAAGCATTTTTTGAGGCCCATAATGATGTTATAATTAAAATTCTTGTTTTAAATATTTTTCTTCAGCTCATAAAACTTCTCTCTTTGGGTGGCCCTTTCCCTAGGTGTGTAAATGTCCTTTCAAAAATCTATCTGAAGCCCATTTTGATTAACATATTCGTGAAAACCACTTCCTAACAGTTTATCCAGACTCTGAGATCTCGTGGCTTTAATGCAAGTCTGGCCTTGGATGGTGGGAGCTGTCTGCCCACCGTGAAGTGACAGTCTCATTTTAGGACAGCAGTAGGAATCCTCGGGCCACCTACTCAGTTAGGAACTTTGATTGGCTGCTCCTTCGCAGTGCCGTGGAGGTGGCAGAGACTCTCTCCTCTGCCAAGCTTTACATTAGTCCTGTGTTTGGCCTGCCCAGCCCAATCTGAGCAAGAATTATGCTAAGTCACCCCTTCACCCTTGACATCTGACCACCCTGTCACCTGATCAGGTTTCTCGTCCCCGCTTTTGATGTCTGAGTCTTGGCCTGTCTTTACCAGGAATCCTGTTAGGTCAGTTTAGCAGCCCCCTCCCCCCTTCATGTCTCCTCTTAGTAATTTTCCATCCCCTGACCCTTCCCTCTGCTCCTTGGCAAACCCCCAGCTGTCTTTGCTGTCTTAGGAGCTGAGCCCCATCTCTCTCCTACATTGCAATAGTCTTGAATAAAGTCTTCCCTGCCGTTTTAACAAGTGTTAGAATAACTTTCTCTTTAACAGAGATTGAATAGGCAGTTTTTAGAGTAACCAAGCACCTCAGTTTGCTCTGGCCTGAGGGGTCTCCCAGGATGCAGGACTTTTAGTTGTAAAACCAGGGCAGTTCCAGGCAAATCTGGACTCTCGGCCACCCTGGAGCTTATGCTCAATGAGTGTAACCTGTACCTGACACCACTTTGCCCGGGTCCCCCAAGCAAGTCATAAGGAGAGGCCCGGCTCCCGGAGAAGACATGCTAAGCTTTGGCCATCTGCATGAACTTAGCCCATGGGTGGCATTGGAAGGCAGGAGAAAACCAAAGGCTGAGACACTGCACGGATCAGGGGCCAGGAAGGCTGGAAGCTGAAAATGAGGGGACACATACGGTGATGGACAACGAAGTCTGGCAGCCTGTGTCTAAGTCTCGGAAAACCCAGAGGCACGAGAGATACCACGCTTGAGACTGGAGAGACCACCTTTCTCCCACAATGTATTCTGAAAAACATTCAGTCATAACATGGAGCACTGATGGAAACATCTTGCTACGTTGTCTTTCACACAAACGGGTATATGCATGTATATATCCATATAATCTCACTTTTTCATTCACAGGACACATACACACATGCCAAGAAATATATCTTACCAGTATTGAATTTGCAAGGTATTCCTGATAGAGGACTTGAGTTGAAAATTAGCGTTAACTGGTATGCTAAAAGCAAATTAATACAGGAAAGGTGCTGAACCTCACTTGCAGATAGGGAAATGCTATAGTTTACTTACTTTTTTTTTAAAATTTTATTTACTTATTTGACTGTCTTGGGTCTTCGTTTCTGTGCGAGGGCTTTCTCTAGTTGCGGCGAGCGGGGGCCACTCTTCATCGCGGTGCGCGGGCCTCTCACTGCCGCGGCCTCTCTTGTTGCGGAGCACAGGCTCCAGACGCGCAGGCTCAGTAGTTGTGGCTCACGGGCCCAGTTGCTCCGCGGCACGTGGGATCTTCCCAGGCCAGGGCTCGAACCCGTGTCCCCCGCATTGGCAGGCAGATTCTCAACCGCTGCGCCACCAGGGAAGCCCGGTTTACTTACTTTTTTTTTTTTTTTTTTGCGGTACGTGGGCCTCTCACTGCTGTGGCCTCTCCCATCGTGGAGCACAGGCTCCGGACGCACAGGCTCAGCAGCCACAGCTCACGGGCCCAGCCGCTCCGCGGCACATGGGATACTCCCGGACCGGGGCACGAAGCCGTGTCCCCTGCATCGGCAGGCGGACTCTCAACCACTGCGCCACCAGGGAAGCCCCCAGTTTAACTTTTAAAAATCTTTTTCATTTTCCTAATTTGATGGGTGAAAAACAGTATAACATCCGAAGCTGGTGAGGGTGTAGGGAAATGATCTATCTCATACATTGCCAAGAATAATAAACATTTCTGGTGGAAATATAAATTAATTTGGGGAGGAAATAATCTAGCAGGATCGATTAAGGCCAACAATACTTATGTTCTGTGATTTCAGCAGTCCTTCCCAGAGGACTAGAATTTGATCCTACAGAAGTAAAAGCCCCAGTTCTCAACTGTAGTACAGAGCTGTTTATTGCGGCATTGTGATGGCAAAAAACTAGCGATATGTCTATAAGTGAGCGTTCGGGTTGTGGTTCTAGTGATCATGGTAGAACCACAATAAGGAATATATAAAAATTTTTTAAGTGAGGTACACACCCATATTGAGTCACGCCATGACATATTAAGAGGGAACCAGCTGTATAGTTACATTTTTTAAATAAAAGGGAACAGAAATCTTCACGATTATGTTTCGCATATCTGTATACGCAAGCAGAGAAAGGTATAGGAGATACACTAGTTTGTTTGCTGTTGCCACAATAATCCACTTCTCCTTCCTAAGAGGAAACCTCAATTATTTGGGAATAATTGCCACCCTCCACTGTAGATAGTTGTTAGGGAAACAAGAAATTGAGACACCTGTCTAAACTAAAGGTGCTGAAAGACTCAAAGCCTCCCTCTGATGCCCGTGGTCCAACCAGGATAGCACTGAGCCAGGTCTGCTGAGTTAGATGCTCTCTCCAAGGACTGGATCTTGGGAGGAAGGTGGGGATGTGGGAGCAGTGGTTGTCTGTCATTTATCCCGGTGGGCGGGTCTGCTTGGATGCTGGCGGGACTGTCCTCAGTTACTGTTACGGGGGCTGAGAGCTGGCTTGATTCCGGGCCACCCTTACACTCACGTCTCCAGGCGTCCCTTTAAGGCCAGACCCTACTGCAGCAGCGCTGGCGTCTCCCCGGCTGACAGCCTCTTCTGACTCTCACGCTGCTTCTAACATGAGCTGCTCTTGTGGTTGCTCAGAATCCACACCCTCGTAAAGTGGGAAAGTTTAAAGCCTGAGCCTATTTCAAAGCTTCTCGGAGGACCCAGTAAAGAGGCTGCACATACAGGGGAGACGAGGGATACCTGATAAGTTCCTGAGGACGCTGGCAGACGGGAAAGGCTCCAGGCTGCAGGGACTCAGGACAGTTTCTCTGCGGTAACAGCAGAGGACAGGAAGCTGCATATGTAGGTGAAGGTGTGTGTCACAGACACCGAATCTAGTGCAATCAGAGAGGCAGCGACCAGGAGGTGTATCAGGAATTTATTCCGGCGACTGAACCTTGCACCACAGTGGAGCTGATAAAACTGTCGCGGTGAGGCAGTCACTGCTGTGTCTGGGCCGGCCTCTGAGGCCCGCAGGGCTGGCAGTCGGGAAGTGACACGGGAGAGGCAAGGACAGACCAGAACGCGCACGGCTGGGCCCCTCACTGCCCGGGTGGCCTCAGCGAGACGCTGCAGGACTGAGATACACCCCAGGCCCAGGGGGCGGCGGAGCTGAGGGAGGACCCAGCTGCCACCTGTGCCCACCCGGTGAGCAGCAGAAAGCTGCAGCGACAGCGCTTTCACGCTCTGGGGCAAGAAAAGAAAACGGCTGCTCATGCGGCACTCTGCCTGCCAGACCTTGAGCAAAGCCTCCTGTGGCCTCTGCTAACCCCAAACCATGCAGGGAAGACAGTTCTGGGAGGCGTGGTTCCCACTTGGCTAAAATGGCATAATACAGATTCCAACACAGTCCGTCCTTTGCCAGCTTGGCAAAGACGGACTCCACCTTTAACCACACTAGACTTCCAATAAGGACTGTAGCAAACCCGCTTCTACCATGTTCGTGTCAGGCAGTTATCCTTCACCGAAGAAAAGCACGCTGACTCTTCCCCCCGCAAAACTGGGTATAAAGACCCTTATTCAACTTTAGATGATGATTCCTCTCCTAATTGATTCTTCACCTTTGATATCCTGTAAACTAGACACTGAGATATGAATTTAACTATACATCTTATGTTAGATAATATGAGGCTGGAAGGGAGGAGGGAAGAAACTCAGCTAATATATACACAAATATGGTCATATCACAATAAGGAAGAGATACGCATAGCTACGACGATCTTTGTTTCTACAGCCGGTCATGTGGTCATAGCTGGGATTGACAGGTGCTTCCTCCTGCTGCCCAGTCCACAGTTCCTTTGCCCTTAGCAAGCACCTTGGCTGGCCATGGGCTGTGTAGCTTTCCATTGGCTTTAATCACAAGGCCTGGGAGTACTGAGAGTCCCCTGCATTCCGAATGGAAATGTGGAGTTGTAGGGCAAGAGGTAAACAGGTCAGCTGTAGGCAGCAGTAGATGGCCCAAGATGATGATCGGACGGAGTGCGAGAAAAGCACGTCTGGGAACTTGATGAAAGTTAATAGAGACCCATCGAGGAACTTGATAAGTGGCAGTACAGATAAGCAACAAATGTCAGCAAACGCTTAAGTATTATGAGCCAAGTTAGTATTGCAGTGTACAAGGTGATAGCCGTTAAGTTCCCCTGATTTAAACCTTCCTTGAGCACGTTTTACTTTACCAACTCCCAACTTCTCCAAGTTTCCCATCTTAGCAATAAAGACATGAAGAGGAAGGATGATACTGAATCAAGCAAGACAGAAGAGAGGGTCGGAGGGAGAGAGCCAAGGACAAAAGTGTGGAGAGAGGGAGGAAAGAAAAATCCTAACACGGGTCAGCACAAGCCCCTGACAAAGTCTCTTCTTTTTTTTTTTTTTTGAAATTTTGGATCTTTATTTAGAATTAGGAAGGCTGGAATTAATAACTTCATATCTGAAAATACCTGATGCACAATAAAGCAACTGCGCCTAGGATGGGTTCCAAGAAAGGACTGCCTAGAATAGCAAACTACTGGCAAACATGGATGGGTTGGGTTTCAAGTGTGCTCTTTCTGATGACTCTATGGAAATAACACTGGTAAAGAAAGGATCACTGAAGCTTCCTTCTCTCATTCTAATGAACATGTTGTAGATACATGGAGTGAAATGCATAAATCATAAAGCCTAAAATAAAATGAAAGTTTCCATTTATGATCATACTATACACATATCCTCCAATACATTGAAATTTTCTGTAGGAAAGGAACGTGGAACTTAACACTGTCTGCATACTTCTCTGCTTTTTTTAAAAATGCTTTTGTGAAAGTTCTCATAGCTGCCGGACATAGGCAAATAGATTGAGTAAATCCTCCGCCTTAGAGATGTATTAGAATTATCCAGAACTCTATTAAATCATTTAATGCTTGAAACGCCTGCCTGTGCGAAGAGCTGTAAAAAGAGATTGCTTTCGTGTTCAGTGAGGTGCCTCTTTACTTTCCATAGTCTCACCTTCCTTTCTCTGCACAGGCACAGAGCAGATGCTTTCTTCCGTGTGAGTAACGCAGAAGCGGAAGGAGCACCGATATCCTTAACATTCACCCCAGGAGCTTTTCTCATATTATGATAGAAACAGCAGAACGTCGATGACACCCAGTGAAAGCACACTGGTACTTTCTTTTCTTTGGTTTTCTGTTTGATTCTTCCTATGGCTTCCTCATCCCTGACCACGAATACTCTCATCCTTGTCCTTTTCTTTATAAGGAATAGTGTTTTAAGTGAGGAAAATGACTGGTTTACAACCGAGGAAAGGATTACTTTGAACCCTAGTCAGGAAATAGAGTACTGCATTAGAACTTTGGTGGAGCTGGGTTTTTAATATCTCAAAAAATTATCTTCAGAATTGGCTGGAAATAGAATGTTAATAAACAAAGAGTGACACTTTTAATTCGTAGCCCCTAAATTTGTTCTAAGCTTAAAGCTCAAAATTCTTGGTCATGTTAGAAGACCAGAAAAAGTATTTTAACTAATTTAAGGAGCCACATACCTAATTTTGCAACCAGTTTCTTTTGGGGAACAAATATTCATAAAAATGGTTATCTCATGTTGAAATGTCTGCCATTTTTGTAGTGAAAATGATTTTTATTAATATCTTGGGACAGTGTTCCTAAAACCCCTATATTTATCTTGATAGACACTGAATTATTTTAACTTCTTTTAGATTTTTAGTACTATTCCTTTTTTCCATGAACTTCACCACACAGTAGGCATCTGCATTGGATATATTCTGAGTAAATTTCACTGACTTTATTCATTTTCACCTGTGCTGTGCTAATAAGTCTCAAATTAAACAGCTCCATCAAGTCTCAGCAGCTGGCATTGTGCCCCACTGAGTATCACAAACTGTAAAAGGGTTATTTGGGGAGGCTTCATAATTATACTAAGATGAAAATGTTGGCAGCCAGGAGATACATATTTTTCAAAATTTGAGAGAAAATTTAATGAAAGTGCCACAAATATATTACTTTGGATGATAGTTTGCACTTAATATGAGGCCCTTTTCTCTCTGGACTTCAAAGTCTGGACTAATTAATTAGCCCTAATTCCCCTGTTTTCCTGATGGTCAAGCACTCAAGACAGACCTCCCGAGACCACAGAGCACAGCCAAGTAGAAGAAGTGCCGGCTGGGGGTCGGGAGACCTGTGAGTTAGCTCACACCTGTTGGGTGTTGGTCTTTGGGACTGAGTTTGTGACCTTGGATGCCCCAGCCCAGAGGCGGCAAGCCAAGGCCCACAGGCTCAGTGTGGCCGGCCGCCTGCCTTTGTGAATAGAGTTCCACTGGAACCAGCCCTGCTTGCTGGCACACGTGTCCTCTATAGCTGCTTTCGTGCTGCAGTGGCAGGGTTGAGAAGTCAAAACAGAGACTTCATGGGCCGTAATGCCTGAAATGTTTTCTGTCTGGCCTGTTGCAGAAAAAGTTCGCTGACCCCGGGCCTAATCTCTCTGGACTTGTCTCCCCGTCTGTAAAATAAAATGCAATAGTCAAGGGCTTCCCTGGTGGCGCAGTGGTTGAGAGTCCGCCTGCCGATGCAGGGGACACGGGTTCGTGCCCCGGTCCGGGAGGATCCCACGTGCCGCGGAGCGGCTGGGCCCGTGAGCCATGGCCGCTGAGCCTGCGCGTCCAGAGCCTGTGCTCCGCAACGGGAGAGGCCACAACAGTGAGAGGCCCGCGTACCGCAAAAAAAAAAAAAAAGTGCAATAGTCAATAGCATAGCAACTTCCATTAGAAGAGGCAAGTTTCAATTTTGCCCAACTGTGACTGTCTGATGGTGCCTTAAAACCAAGGTGAAGAATCCCTAGCAGTGATGTTAATTCATTCAAAATGCACCCATCTACTCTTTAAGTTATTTACCCATCATCCGCTTGGCATCAGGCACCACACTATAAACACCTGGGGATATACTTGCTAAGAGCAGTTAAGACCCATTTCAGTTAGTAGAGAAAGGACTGTGTGGGTGTGCGATGGGGATGCTGTGTGAGATGGCCAAGAATTTTAAAATCAAGTCTTTTGGTATTTTAAATGTAAGGGTTGGGAGGAGGGCAAGCTCCCGCATTGGAGGTCCCCTGCCCTGAAAATGGTTTACAGACGCGTCAAGCAGCCATTACACTGAGCTGAGATGAGCTTGCACACCGTGGTCGGCTTAGTCAGCCTTGATCCAGCCAGAGAGCCCCCAGTTATATAACTTCTTCATAATCACAAATAGAAGGGACCAAAGAAATTCTTTCTCAAGGCACCAGAGATGTTTCATGGAGTGGGACGTTTGAGCGTGGACATAGGAAAAAGAGGTATGGTCTGCACAGGCGCGTACGTGGAGGGTTGTTTCAGGTGGAGAGGTCCAGAGTCGACAAAGCCAAGGGCGTGAGAAGTTCCGGATGTGTCTGAGGAAAGGCGAATAGCCCAGGTTGGTGGGAAGAGGCCTGAGTAAAGGGGAGGGGAGCGGGAGAGAAGCCTGGGAGCCCGGGTTCTGGAGCGGGTAGGTGGGCGCATGCTGAAGGTCATGGGCGACTGTGCAGGTCGCAGATGGCGGGCTAGAAGGACTGAACTTCGCTCCGCGAGCAGTGGGAAGCTGCCGGAAGTTTTGGGACAAGAGCAGTAAGGGCTGTCTGGAGAGTACTGTTCTGAGTGTTGTGGAACTAGCAGTACTGCTTTGCCTGCTGTAAACGGGAGCAGGCATTTTCCAAATGGGATCAAATGAAAGACCCGCTTCTACTGCCTCAGTTTCAGCCCCTACATTTTTGGATAGGGATTCCTAATAGATGGACCCTGCTCCGAGAGAAACGTGGGCAGTTAATGTTTCTTCGCACACGGTTTTGCCACGAAGGTCTGCAGCCTACTCCTTTGTAGTGTCTTCTCAGCTCCGCCCCTCGGGGGTCTGTGCCTGGTCTGCCGCCTCACGTTCATTCCAGGCCGGGCCTCTGCTCAGGCTGCTCCCCCACATGAGGGTTGGTCCCCTCCGCCCCCTCCCCTCCCCCTCCGCCTCCCCCAGAGCCCTCTCACAGCACACCTCCTCAGAGAGGCCCTCCGTATTCATCGCCGTCCCCGTGGTATCTCCCTGCTTTGAATTGCACTACCTTATACTACTCATGCTGGCATGTAACATGCTGCTTCTAGACTGGAACTCAGTCATCCCGTGGGCGCATCTTGCTAAGCCTTGCTTCTTAAGCCGGGCCTACTTGCAGTGCACCGAAGTGCTACATCAGCGTCTGTTCAACTGAAGTGAGTTCCTGGTAACCAGGCTGCTTCATTTTACGAAATGTGTTCGGTCTGTGCTCACGGTTGTACCAGCGCCCAAGCCTTCCTCGTGTAACTCTCGGTGGACCTGGGCTTCTCCCGGGGAGCGGTGGTGTTCTGGACGAGTGGCAGTGAAGAGGCATGGGTACGGGAGCGACTGAGCCCAGCAGCCCCGCCCTGCAGAGGGCTGACTGCTGACACCCACACTAGAAGGCACTTGACGAGCTGGGGAAAAGAACAACTCGGCCATTTTGTGATACTGCCTCATTTTCTCTACAAAGTAATTATTTGATCTTTTTGGTGTAGCGCTACATTAGAACATAGTTATCCACAATTGTTTATATTTCTACATCTATAAACATGAAAGAACAGGCCTATTTGATTTCCATGAATCATACAGATATTAGACTTATGATTTTACTATGACTTCCCCAAATGTCGTCCGTTTAGCGCATTGACAAATCTGAGGAAAAACAATATCTTAATATGCCATTATACCACATGATAATGTCAGAGAGTCTCCTTTTCATTAGAATTACTTAGCGTTATTCAATGATTCATGATTGTTTTACTGTGTATAATAACTAAAATCATGTGGTACGGCTATTTCTTATAAAATCCTATGTTCTAGGATATTTTAACCTTAAATAAAGGATACATCCACTGAGTTCTAATTTGATAGAAATTATTGAATCCTAACTCATGTTTTTACCTGTACCATGTTTCAGAACATGTGGGGAATAGCCTTTGCATGTATCCGATATCTCACCGAAAATTCCCTTCAATCTGTCCTATTCCTGCCACTGATCATAAAGCAATAAGTCTAGAACGTGGCAGTATTCCCTCTTGTCATAGCTTTCCAATTATTGAAAATTAAGTAACTCCCTGTAGAGGAGAAATCATTAAATATATAGTAAATAATGAGGTTAATTAATTTAACCCCTTCTAATTAGGAAACTAATTAAATCAGAAAATTAAAACTGACACAAGACATTAAAATAGGGAAACCCTGAACTTAGATCTAACAATCATCTCTTCGTCCTCAACCAGTTCCAAAAGAGGAATGAATACGTATTAGCTACAAAAATATGAATCAGTGGACTATTTTCAACCTATATCAAGTTAAACTTTCCATACCACAAATACTATTTTTAGAGTTTACCTTTTTTCTACTTCTGTTATACGTGAAATTGAATCTTCTTTCAATGTTTTAAAAGAATGAATTAGAGTAAGTAAAAAAAGATGGACTTAGCCCCAAATCTGCTAGTAACTGTCATCATGAACAACTCACTTAAACTCTCTAGGCCTCAGTTTTCTTTCTCATCCCCAGTATATTCTAGTAAAAAGTGAGAGTGACAGTGTCTTGGAGATGGAAATACATCTGAATAGGAGGAACAGTAGAGAACCAGGTCCTAGCCTAGGATCTTCATGAATTAATTGGTGAACAATCTGAGATAAAACTAAGGATACATTTTCAAAGGAGCCCAACTCTCTCCACAACCTGAAAGTGTCATGCCCATCAACATGATCTTTGGATATAATTTCTAACCTCCAGGAAGAGTCTCAGAATAACAACAGAATTAGATTCAAGTCGTGGTGCTTAGTGCCACTGGCAATGGTGTTTCCAAGCTTAAAAATACCTAAGCAGGTATCCTGCTGGAAGTTTTTGGACTCTCCATCCTTTTGACGTTGTTCTCACGCTCCACGCAATTGACAAGGACATGGAGCCTCGTGGTCCAGGCCCCTTTTTGGGATCCACTCTGGGGAGGTGGGTTAATACGGATTCCTCAAAGCCAGCACCAAAGATCATTGACACAGAAGGAATCTCTGATAGACACTTGATCTACAGGAAAGTGAGTGGCCCCAGTTTGTAGGGAACCTCCCAAGTTTCAAGGCTCTCACTGCAGTACCTGGCGCCTGTGAACACTGCCAGAGATTACATGCAGCCAATGTGGGCTTGGTGGTGGTATAAACCACTGATGGGGAACAATTTCTTCCGCCAAATTTGAATACTTCATTCATTCATTTAACGACTATAAACAAATGTGTTCTGATTCCTTGGCATGTCAATGCTGCTGGGTGCTTGACATCAAATGGCCAATACAATTCGTAATGACTATTTTTACACACTTCAAAGGCCATAAATGAAGCAATAGTTAATTCGATAGCCAGCCTGCTACAAAGCAGTTAACCTTCAATAGCCAGTAAGCTGCTTTTTTTTTTTTCTCCTATTACCAGAGCTACAGGATTATTCTACACCCCAAATTCAACAACCTGCTCTGGTGGAACTCCAGGATCTTCATATACTTGGCATTTATTTTGCATTATTCCCCATTTTCCCCTTGTATCAAATAGCCAATTACTTAATCTCTAAAATGTGCAACTTTTTATTCAGCAACACCAGCATTCTAACCTCACACCTCTTATGTGGCCTCCTCCCCTCCAAGAATTGCTCCCTTCTCATCTGCCCCATCTACGAAGTTTGCCTCAGCTATCCTGGCACACAGGGACCTCTTGTCTAAATCTTTGCTGCATTTATTATTATTAATAATTCCACTAGTGTTAGGCTTGTGTATCCAAGTATTTGTTAGTTTTATGAGGGCAAACATACCATTTTACTTGAAAGAAAAAAATTTCTCAGTGTCCTACCAGGTTTTCATGTGCATTATATAATTAGGGTCACAAGTGAAGCAGCACATTCAAATTAGGATCATCTGAGAAAGCTGATTTATAAAGGGATTGCTACACAGGTGTAGGCAGGATGTGTGGATGGTGAGGGAACCTAGGTCCAAAGGGATGAGAGGAAGGAAAGATGACCAGAGCCTGGAAGGAGAGAGTTGTATAGAACAGATGACTTTGCCATCTCTAGGCAACCTGACCAGGAGCCTGGGAAATAAACACTCTAGTCCCACTCTCCTCCCCTCTCGGGTCTCTGCTGGGGTTCCTCATTCAGCAGATTCAACTGGCAACCAGAGTACGAGGGAGCCTTTTTTTTTTTTTTTTTTTTTTTTTTTTTGCTGTACGCGGGCCTCTCACTGTTGTGGCCTCTCCCGTTGCGGAGCACAGGCTCCGGACACGCAGGCTCAGCGGCCATGGCTCATGGGCCCAGCCGCTCCGTACTTAAGTACTCCGTAGCTTAAGTACTTAAGCTCCGGAGCTTAAGTACTCCCTTTTGTGGAAAGGTTAAATGTTGTAGTCTATAAACCCAAACTAAAGGTTTACTAAACATTGATAATATCTAACTTCAAGGGGTATGTGATTAGCTGAACGTAATGAGAGCAAGACTGAGATTGTTGTATACAATAGAGATGCATTTTTTAAAAGCCATTTGGAAATACTTATCTAAATAACTGCCTCAAGTTCCCACCAGTAAGTACAATTTGAGTTAAATATTCCCAAGTTTACTTTTCCATTTTTTAATTTCACATTTCTTTTATTTTTTCTAGCTTCGTTATCTAATTTTGCAAAATAAATGAGAAATGTATTACCCTATTTATCAAATTAGTATTAAACAGGCTGTTTATTCTCTGAAGGTTATCAACAAAATGATCATGCTTTGAACTTGGTTGGGAGAACTGTAAATATAGTAATGCTCAGTGTCGTGTTTGGGGTCATACATGTGTCAGTTAAAGAAATACAAAGCTTTTGTTAAATGAACTGATACTTCCTCAGAACATCCATTATCCACGTGAAGTTAGATTTCATCTAAAGATGTTTCTTGTACATTACTGGCAAAGCAGCAGTGTTTGATACACTCTACCCGAATGTTTTCTTTGTAGGCCACTGACCCAGGGCCTTCCTGATGCTGGTGTGATAAGGCCCACATATGTGTACAACACTGACCTTGCATAATTTCATGTTTTACAATCTCTAGACAGGTTGATGAGATTTTAAATAACAGGTTTCTTAGTCCCATAATCTGCCTTCTTGACTATCAGAAGTCACAGTAGGGTAAACTTGCCCTGCTGAAATGTTACAAGTTCTTTTTTAACTTACAAAATAAAATACCCGGTTGAGGTATGTTTCAAGTCTTTTAATATAAAAGTAGATGCTTAAGGCTTCCCTGGTGGTGCAGTGGTTGAGAGTCCGCCTGCCGATGCAGGGGACACGGGTTCGTGCCCCAGTCCGGGAAGATCCCACATGCCGTGGAGTGGCTGGGCCCGTGAGCCATGGCCGCTGAGCCTGCGCGTCCGGAGCCTGTGCTCCGCAACGGGAGAGGCCGCAACAGTGAGAGGCCCGTGAACCGCAAAAAAAAAAGTACATGCTTAGTTCCTGTTTAACCAAGAAAGAAAAAAGCTATCAATAAATAAGTTCTCTCACACAGGTAAATAAAAGGGCATGCTAATTTTGATTTGCTACTTAGAACTAATTTATCCCTCCTACATTTTCTTAACATGGAAGGTAAAATGTTACAGTGGTCAATACCAAATATATGTTTGGGTATTCAAAGGAAAGACAGTACATTCTTATTCATTCAGGCAAGTACTGAATGTTTTTATTATTTATATAAAAAAATTGTTAGCTTTAGAATAGGGCTGTTTCAGACTGTTCAAAAGACAAATGAAAAAAGCAAAAAGCAGGATATTTAAAAGGCTTAATGTATGCTTACTTTCTGCCCGTACAAAATCACTTATTACATACGTGCGTGCAATCAAAACCGTATTCGCCGATTAAAAAGAGCCAGTGTCCATTGTATTGCGTCCTGGTCAATGAACCAACCACGTCAACTGTCTCTTTCAGAACTGCTGTTATCGCAGAATAGAAGTAATACAAGGGCCTCAAAAATGAGTTAATGTTATAGGAGGCTGCCTCAATAATTTTGCAAGGTTTCTCTCTCGACCAATTTCACTAACATTTACTTAAAAATGTCTTTCCGCTTAGCAGTTAAGAAGAAGTAGGCCTTATTCACGTCCCTTTCGATTCTCAGGCTTCTCAGGACTAGGACAAAGCCTCCTCCCCGGGGAAGGCTGGGGTCGGGCCGGCTGCACCACCCCCCTCCCCCCTCCCCCGCGCAGGTGAGCCGGGAGCAGCGCGCGGAGCGCAGGTGCGCGCAGACCCCCGTGCTCCTCGCGCCGCGGCGCCGCCGGATGACGTCAGAGCGCGGGTACACGTGGCGGCCGGCTGGCGTCAGCGGTGCCGGGAGGGAGGAGAGCGGGGCTGGTTCCGACGGCCCGGGTCAAGACAGGAGCGGGTTCGGGCGATGGGGAGAAGCCCACTGGCCGCGTCCGGGAGGCTGGCGCGCCTCGGCCGGTCTGCAGCGCTCCGTCCCCGACTCGGCCCAGCGCCCCCGCCCTTCAGCTGGGACCCGGGACCCGAGCTCCAGGGCCTGAGGCGTCAGCTCGGGTCCCGTCTGGCAGCAGCCGGCGACGCTCCGCTCCCCTGCGCCCCAAGCCAGTGACCCGCTCCCGCCGCCACCGCCGGCAGCCTGCGACCCCGCGGGCCCGCCCCTCGCCGCGCGCATGCGCCGCTCCTGCGGCTGCGCGTGCTGTCGGGAGGGGCCTCCGCGTTCCCTTCTTTCCCGGGACCGGCCCACTCCGGTCCCACCGAGGGGGGTGCGTTTTCCCTCGACCCCCGGGCTTCCTCCTGAGGGGGCGGCGGCGGCCACGGGCCCCCGTCTCTGGAGCGGGCTGCTCGGTGCCAATGTCCGCGGGGCCGCGGGCTGCAGCAGAGGCGCTGGGCGGTGCCGGCCGACCGCCCGTCCCTCGGCTCCCCCTCGGCGGCGGGCGGGATGGTGCGGCCCGCAGGGCTCGCGCGGCTCCCGCGCTTGGGCGGCCCGGCGCGGGCGG
>NW_021703776.1:102174244-102203043 GCF_005190385.1 Monodon monoceros | reverse complement strand
GGGGGAGCGGGCCCGACTTGCAGGACCGGGCCGGGGCCGCGCGGGCCGCGCCGTTCGGGAGCGAGCCCCGCGGGCGGGCCTGGCGGGGCGGGAGCCGCCGCGGAGCCTTCCGGCCGCCGCGACCATGTCGGACCAGGCGCCCAAAGTTCCCGAGGAGATGTTCAGGGAGGTCAAGTACTACGCGGTGGGCGACATCGACCCGCAGGTATCGCGTCGCCCCCGCCCCGACCCCCGCGTCCCCGGCCCGTCCTCGCTCCGGACGCGCGTCAGGGCGCACAACGTCGGGGCCCCGCCGCCGGTTGCCCGCCGGCGTGGCTGCGCGGAGGCTGGGCCGCCTGGCGCCGAGCAGGCCGGTAGCGGCGCCGGAGGGGAGGGAGGGGAGAGGGAGCTGATCTGTGGGCCCCGCGGTCGGGGAGGGAGGAAACTTGGGAGGGGTGCTGACCCCTGTAACAGGGGGAGGGGACCTGGGGGCCTGAGGGATCCGCGGCAGGAAGGGGTTGTGTCCGGACTGGGGGAGGAGGGCATTGGGAGGTGGGTCTGCCCTGCAGCCCTGCGCCGATTGTCCCCGTCCCCGCGCGGTGGGGGACCGGGGTGCTGTCTCGTGGCCGCCTCGCCCGCTTCCCACTCCGCTCCTTTCTGGGTGGAGTTCGGACCGGGCCGCCCTTCCCGCGGCAGCCTCGGCGGTCTGGGCTTCCCTGACGCCCAGACGGTGGGTCCGAGCGTGGCGGGAGCTTCGGCCTGTGGAGCTGGTAGGGACGTGGGTCCCGGACTGCTGAGCGGACGGCTAGTCGCTCTGGTGTGGCAGCCACCCCAGGTCGCAGGTCTGCGGCTCGGTCATCTCGTGTGCGGCAGTGAACCCTCAGTTTACCACCAGCGGATGGTGTTCCTTGATTTCCCTAATGGGGTGAATTACACAGTAATGGAAAAATACCCTGGTAACGCCGTCACACTAAACATTTGACCTTTTTTGTCGTTTGGGCTCATGCCAAAGGATATCGTGGCTTTTCCTAAGTAGAACATGTGTTTGTGTTTGAACGTTAGAATGTTGTTTTTCCATTGTGGGAATTAACCGCAGCTGACTCTTCAGGTGATTCTTAACACTGTTCTTATTCCTAAAGTTTATCTTTACAGTTTTATCACCTGGGTGTCTCATTGGCCCTGAGTGCTAAGCTTGGAGACCTGCGGTCTGGGCCTCCTGAGTGGAGACCGATACTTAACAAGTAAAACTTGGGTGGCCTAAAAGGATCTGTGGAAGGCTGATGGGCCTTGGCCTTCCAGAGGCTTGCCTGTTGGTATCTTAGTAACTAAACTCCCTTGGATCACCACCTAGGTGGGTCCTTTCTCCACTGTAACTAAGGTAAAGAGGCTTTGAATTTAAAGGTAAACAGGTGCTGAGCTCAGAGGGCTGAAGTGCCTGTAAGGTGCGGCTTCTCCCTTCCCGGGTTTCCCTTTGTTCACTGTCCACTGTTCTTCCCCTCTCTCATCCCACCCCCTATTTCATTTTAGGACTTTGGCTCTTAAGAGTGACCTGAGCCATGTGTTACTTAAAACCTGGAGCAGGCTGCACTGGAACCATGTTTACTCAACTGTGAATCAAGTTTAAGGGCTTAAAAATGTCCTTGCAAACCACTTCGATCTGAAACAGTATATTTTCTAAAAAGTTTAGAGTCAGGATATTCGATTCTCTGAATCTTATAAATGTGGGTTCAGAGAGTTCACGTGCGTTGGATGAACATCTAGTTCACTTCCACGTGTGGGGTGCACTCGGCTGCTCTGAGCGTGAAGCGTGCTCCTAGCGTCCGGCTCCTGGCTTCCACCCTCCCCGCAGCCTCCACTGCTGGCCGTGGCCTCTCTTCCCTTCCCGCTGCGGCGTCTCATTCACTCCAAAAGCTTTGCCCTGTCTCTGTAGTGGACTGAGGGCTCCACTCAGGCGGGACCCAGGTCTCATCCTCGATGCGCTGGGTGTCTTCCTCGTTCTTAGAGTGGCACCAAAGAAGGCCATGCCCTAAACTGAGACCTTTGTCTTCCCCCCGCACCCGCTCTTAGACGTGGTCCTCGGGAGCAGTGTGCTGTCGTTCCCCAGTTTCTCTTCCACGTGCCCCTTTCGGTCACCAGGTCTTGCTGCTTCTCTCACATCATCTTCTTGTCCCTGATGACCTTTTTGCAGTTAAGTTACCTGCCTCTTTCACCTGAATTATTGCAGTTGTTAACAGGTGTCATGGCTCCAGTCCTGCAGTGTAAGTGCATTCTTCTTATGCTGACGGCAGTCTTTCTGTGAAGTCTGATCATGCCTCGTCCCTACTGACCAGCCCTCAGTGTCTCTCCAGGAGACATTCTGTATTTTATTTCAGGATAAAATACAAAGGTTTCTGCACAGCATCTATGAAGCACAGTTGACCGTCTAATCCACGTTCAGCCGTCCAGCGTGTTGAACGCTGCTCTCTCCACACGATGCACGTGTTTTTGCCTTGCTGACGCCTTTAAGTTCATAAGGATTCGGCTCCTATAGCTCTTCTTCCAGAAACGTTTCCGTTTATCAGAAACTACCTGTCCCCAAGCCTTTATGTTTGAGACATGGCGTGTCGTGTGCTAGCCCAGTCTCAGCACTTACGGTGCTGTGCTCACCTTGTCTGTCAGTCCTGTGTTCAAGACGGACCCTGTGTAGTACCTGCGTCACAGGAGCCTCCGTGCTTACCTGTCAGTGAATCAAGATTTGCTGCTTTTTGTTGTCCCCATATGTTTCATTGCATATGACTTAGTGCAAGGTTATTAATCCTATGTGGAGAACATGGTGTGCGTTTATTAGAATTTTCACTGTAAATAATTTGTATAAATTGAGAATGAAATACAGCATTTTCCATTTTAATTTGTGTGGTTTTTTAAAGGTTATTCAGCTTCTAAAAGCTGGGAAAGCTAAGGAAGTGTCGTACAATGCGCTCGCCTCACACATCATTTCAGAAGACGGGGACAATCCGGAGGTGGGAGAAGCTCGGGAAGTCTTTGATTTGCCTGTAGTCAAGGTTGGTAGTAAATTTAATGAATTCTGTGCGCTTCATCAAGTACCTTGAAAGCAGTACGTTGAAGTTTCAGTGCAGCTCTTCTCACACTCTTTGCTGAGGTGCGGCTCTGGGTGGGAGATGCTCTTGGCATCTGAGGAACCATCCAGCAGAAGGCCCTTTACGTGAAATCAGGCTTCAGCAAGGTTTCTGCACGTTACAGCTTACGCACCTGCTGCGGGTGGCCCCATTTTGTCACCGTCTGGAAGTTGTCTAAGCCAAGGAAACGTGTTGAAGGCAGTGGACGTGCTGTCTTGAAGCAGATGACGTTGGTGAATTCTGCTAAGAAAGTTTATTGATTCCAAGAGGAACTCCTGGAACAGGGCTCCCTTCCATCCCCAGTGGCCAGGGGTCCTGATTTCCAGGCAGACAAGTCTAGGGGAGCCCTGCCCTCTCTGGGCTATGGCTCTGCTCTCCGACAAGGGTCACAGTGACCACTTGTCCCACTGTCCCTCTGGTGGCCCTCTGTTCCACTATCCAGCTTGACCTGTGGGTAGTTTATCCTAGAAAGTAGAGTCTCAGCTGGCGGGTGAATTGTTCAGTGTTGTTGATGTGCGCACTGTGCTGCTCTCTTGTGGCTGCTGGTTGAACTGACAGCTGTTAAATGTGCATTTTTAAAATTTAAGTTTATCATTTCGATCCTTCCGTTTTTTTCTCATCATTTATAGTGTATATTTGTTTTAAAATGGTTCTGTTCCACTACCCTTTTTTTTCTCTTTTCCATGCTGTTACATGTGTTATCTTAAAAAAAAATCAACATGGCCGTTACTGTGGCTTAATAATGAGAGAGGGAGGAATTAGGAGAGAGCGCCACTGAGTCCAGCTGGGCAGCGGGGTTGCCAGCTGGCCGCTGCGAGGCCTGAATGCCGCCAGCGTCCAGGGTCTGAAACGCTGCCCTGCAGGCCTAGAAGCCTGATTTTGGAACCTAAGCCTGAAAGCAGATCTGTCTCACAAGAAGGTTCTCAAGAGGGTGCTGTGTAAGTCGGAATGACTGTTAACTTGCGACGGTGAGGATGGTGGTCGTGTTTCTGGCTGGATGCTTGCTTCCGCCTGGCCAGCGGCTCACTCCGCCCGAGCCTTTTTGAAGCCTGACAGCAGGTTCCTGCCGGCTTCACCTGCAGCCGCCTCGTAGGAGGGGTGGACCTGCCACGGACACTAGGCTGTGGACCCCGGCACCGGTTCCCTGGGGCCCTGTTTCGGCCTGTGGTTTGCTTCCACTCTTTCTTGGCTTGAGGGACTGTATCTCATCCCTTCCCCTGTCTGCAAACTTTTTTCCCCTCAGACAGTAGCCTGGAGCCTCTTATCAAAGTGACTTCACATGTTGTGTGGATTTCCTAGTGCACCTTGAAAGGGCAGCCTTGTTAACACGTTTGGGGCGCCCAGTCAGCTTCCGCAGACCACTTACTGCAGTGCTTCTTAAGTCCGGCGACCCCTCAAGCCCCTTTTTGTAGCAAATATTTTGTAATACCCCCTCTATTATCCTGAAATGAAATTCTTATGTACGGTAACATCATATAACTTGAATATATATTTGTATTTATATATAAATTGCCCAAACTGAAATGTAAAAAAAGAGGAAAACAGATAACAGAAAGTCTGCATTTCATTGTGTAAATACCCTGGAGGATGGGGTGTAGAATCACCGTGGACCTGGTCCTCTGTCCTGCAGACGCAGGTGCCGGCTGTGAGGTGACGGTGCAAAACGGTGACCCATCCTTGCTACAGTTCTGGGCTAAACAGCGCTGCCTCCTTCATTTTACACTGAAGTTGTGTTCCCAGGAAGGTCCGTCTGTAATACGGCTGCATACAAGCAGCCATCACCCAGCTCCCGCCGTGGTCACCATTCTCCCAGTCTAGCTGAGGTATCCCCATCCTACTCCCTTTGGCTGTAGTATTTTAAAACGACTCCCAGGCATCCTACTCTTTGATCTCTTTCAGCATTCCGGCCTGCTTTTAATTTTGTGGCAGCACCTATACTGTCCAGCGACTGCAGTGTTGCATTACAGGATGGTAGAATTTTCCAGAACCCATCCAGCAGTTTGCGCTCATTCCAGATAGTGCTGGTAGACCCTCGAGTTCTTGTCTGAACCTAGTAAGTTTCCTACTGGGGGCTGCTGTTAGTAGTGTGGTCTGTGTCCAGCTGAAGGCGGAGGCCTGGTTCTCTAAGTGCATATCCCTTGGCCTTTACCTTAATGTTAAATTTGACAAATACTTTAAAAATTTAGGCTTCCTTTTGCCCAGGGACAGTTTATCTTTCTCATATTTGAATTTTATGGATGTTTAAAACTTGCTTCTTTAGGCGCCAAGATTTTTAAAATAATCTTTTTTAATGGAAATATTTTCCTCAGTGGCCTTGGGGCCTCTTAATTATGCTGATTTTCAGCAGTGAATTTATTTTAATATATTATTATCTGCCTTTGGGATAATAGCTCCTTATTACTGTGCTTTTCTCGTTCTCCGTTTCTGCTTTATTATCATTAGCGTGTCCTCCTTCTTTGCTGCGTTATCTTATCTAGACTTACCTGGGTGAGGGCCGCAGGGAGTCTGTTCTGCTTTACTGCTGCCAGCCCTGCAGTCTGTAACCGGGACGCGCGTACTCGCTGCTCCCCAGCCCCCAGGGGCAGCTTTCCAGGGTGAATGCTGCATGCAGAGTCATAAGGGCTGCCTGTCCGGAGTGTGAGCTCCTCCGGTCGTTGGGCGCTTCCCTTCCACTGGACGCGGGAGGAGCCGTACCCACAGCATCCGAGTCGTATTGCAGTGCGTTGACCTAGGCTCTGAGAATCCTGCTGACATGAGACAAAGGGGTGGCCGGGAAAACTGGTCTCAGGCAAGCCTCCCTCGTGCTCCCACGCCGCCGGGGAACAGCAGAGGGCTCTGGTGTCACTGCTGGGAATAAGGCTCGGCCCACGCGAGGGTGTCCTGAATGCAGGAGGAGTGGTGGCCAGTTCCCTCCCGTCCAGCTGGAGTCTCCCCAGGACTGCAAGAAGCGAACAGCCGCTGGAGACACTGCGCGTGGAGATGTTGCACACTCCCTTCCAGCTTGGTGGCTTCATCCGCCAAATTAGTTACACACTTGGCAGAATTATCAAATCATCATGAAGTGATTAACCCAAGTAGAGCCAGTCTTTATTTTATAAAACGTGTAATACTTCTATGCTTTTTCACAGACGTTACACTTACTTACAAACTTATGCTGAGAAATTGTTGATGTTACCTGAAAAATGAGGAGGGGGTACTTTGATTTCTAAAGTTCTTTCAAGGTGTATACGATGCATGAGAAATGGGTGTGTATTTATGTTTCAGGTGGCTGAAGCTTCTGGAAGTCAGCTGGCTAAATGGGTTATTACTGTATTTTTACATGGTGATCCTGTGAAGCAGAGCCATCAGGATAATGATTAATGTAATTTTCAAAATTAAATGTAGAAATAATGAGGTAATTTTTCAAAAATGTAAATTACCAAAAAGGTAGTAATTAGTCTAAGGTTTTATAATTAATCTGAGTTTTGCAATTCATAAAAAGATTACCAGACAGTTAGAAATCCTTTCTGTGATTTACAAACATTGTATCTACTTGGCTTCACTGAAAAAAACTCACGAATTCATACCTGACTGGATTCAGGACTCCAGAAGGAAACGTAGCGGGGCTGTTTGTACCTCAGATGGGGGTAGGGAGGGCTGTCAGTTACCCATCCCCCCAGTTGTGAGGACAGTTTCTAGCCGGCCTAGAGGCTTAAGCAGTAGAAAGTGTGTAAACCTAGAATTTAAATTTCCAGGGACTTCCCTGGTGGCACAGTGGTTAAGAATCCTCCTGCCAATGCAAGGGACACGGGTTTGAGCCATGGTCTGGGAAGATCCCACATGCCGCGGAGCAACTAAACCTGTGCGCCACAACTGCTGAGCCTGTGCTCTAGAGCCCGCAAGCCACAACTACTGAAGCCCACGTGCTGCAACTACTGAAGCCCGCGCTCTGCAACGAGAGAAGCCACCCACCGCAATGAGAAACCCGTGCACCGCAACGAAGAGTAGCCCCCGCTCGCTCGCTGCAACTAGAGAAAGCCCGCGCACAGCAACGAAGACCCCCGTGCAGCCAAAAATAAATAAATAAATTTCTATACATAATAATTTTTTAAGATCTGGTAGTGTTTCATTCTATAATTGGGCTTTTCACCTTGGGCACTAATAACTAACGTTCCACTCTGATGTTTCTGCTACGTGAATACTCGTGACTGTAATCTGGATGCTGTGTAATCGGTTGTAACAGAGCCTTTACTTTTCTAGGAGCTTCACTAGTAACGTGACGACATGTTGAGTATGAACTGGAACTGTGCTTTGACTTGCGTTAATGTTTTCTTTTTCAGCCTTCTTGGGTGATTCTGTCCGTTCAGTGTGGAGCTCTTCTGCCGTATCCTTTGTGGGGAAGTGGGGCGGGATGGGTTTAGGACTGAAGTGGTCTTCGCTTACTGAGCTGGCTCATTAGTTAGGGGAGGTGGTGTTGTGTTCACTCTATCCCTGCTCTTTCCATCCTGTATCCAGGTGTATGTACCTGATCCTTGTCATTACCCCTGGGGGGCCGGGGCGGGGTGGGGCGACCAGCTGTGTGGAAGCAGCTCTAGGCTGGGACCCAAGGCCCAAGTTCTAGTTCTTCTGCGACTTGGCTTTAGGATCTCGGCTGGTCTGGACCTCAGTTCTGTTATCTTTGAAATAGATGGTTTTTGTGGTGTCTAGTTAGATGGACTATTTCTAAAATTCTAAGTCTGTGTGAACCAAATCATGAATTGTTTGAAGAATAAATTGGAGAAGAGAACATCAGGACATTTTTAGTTTTATATCATGCACCATTATTCTTTTTAATTACATTGGTTTATTAATTCAGGACCCATGTTGATCACCTGCTGTGGGCCTGGTTCTGAAAACAGAGGGGTCGACAGGGCCTCATTCCTGCCCCCAAGGAGCTGCCCCGCACTACGTGTTGGTTCATTCAGCGTTTCCTGAGTGTGGCCCTGGAACTACCCAGCCCACACACACACTGACACACACTGCGCTGGAAGCAGGAGTGAGCCCTCTGCAGCCTGCTGTCCTGTGCTCTAGGCCTCAGAGTCCCTGTTTTCACCCTGGAAGTGGGAAGCTTCCCTGCAGGGTCATTCCAGGCATAATCTGATTTTGGAGGTCACTTCTGTTAAGGTACCTGATACTGTGCGGTCATGATGTCCTAGTGTTAGACCCGGGCAGAGGTGATGTTGTTTACCGTGTTGTGCGGCTCTGCCAGGCATCTGCTACTGAATCGAAGCGGGTGGAGGGAATCTTCGTGTATTAAATATGTATAGGAGACCTCAGATAAACAAAGAAAATACCTCCTTCCAAGCAGTTCTTAGAGGACGTGCACAACTTTTAGCAGCTCCAGCTCCAACATTCTGAGATTTCTCTTCCACAGTCTGAAGGGTTAACGGAAATTGGTTCCTGGTTTGTTTTTGGCCTTGGTTTTTTAGGAGTTTGAGTTGTGTTTGTTTGTTTTCTTTACGAGCACAGGTGAAAGAAGACTGGGAGTGGAAAGGGTGTTTTTGAGGATAAGAGGCTAGTTTTTCCTGGCCTGGATCGTGCACTCGCTACGCAAGGGTTTCCTGAGAAGTTGTCACTTTGTTTGAGCACTTACTGCCTGTTTTCCCAAGGAAGGTTAAAGGAGCAGAAAGAACTCCTGAGACTTGGTTAGGCAGCACACTCTTAGCCTCTGTTCACGTTTCCCCAGGTCTTTGGAAGTAGACAGTCCCTGAACTAAGGTAGGAGGATGGAGACAGAGCCTGGATGATGGGGCTGAAGGCGTGATGTTGGGGTCTGAGGAGCTCAGGGCAGCCAGGCAGGCCCGAATCCCTGTGCGGTTTTCTCAGACCTGGGTAGGAGACTTCCAAACTGCAAGAAAATTTTCAGTCTGATCTTTTTTCTTAATTCACCTATCTCAGGAGGTGTACTTTTCTCCTGTAGGGAAAGAGAAGTAATACTTTAACCCATTTGAATTCTAGACACTCCAGATTCTTAAAAAAGTCATGTTTGCTTTGAATGGACCGTAAAGTACAGGCACCTAGAGGTCATGTCTGCTTATGGAGAGCCCTGTGCCCAGTGTCTGCACTCTGTAAGCTCTCAGAAAACGTGTTGAATGAATTTGAAAGTCAGAGCTTTAGAATTGGGGAGAATCTTGGGAGTTATATTACTAACTTTTGTTTTAACAAAGGGAAAACTGAAGCTCAGGGTTGTCTTGCCCAAATTCAGAGAGTTCGTGATGGTAATAAAACTAGAAGTCAAGTTCTTTTATGAAAGACTCTGCTGTGTGACAGAAGTAATCATGTTAAAGTAAACTTAAGACCTTCAATTTGCTTTTAAAATAATCACTATGCCATATGTGGTTGTGTACATGTATAGGCATGTGTGTGTTTATATATGTGTATATAGTTAGATGTTTTTTCCATGAGTATGTTATGCCCATTTTATTGATGATATAAGTGGAGAGATTGGATTTGAAAATGCACTTTACGGAAAACCTCTCAGTTCTTTCTGTGCTGTCAACTTCTCTTTTTTCCAGTCTGCCCTGCACTCTTCTTTGGTCAACTTAAGTCTGTCTCTTTCCTAAATGGATTGAATGGGAAGCAGAGGGTGGGCAGTGTCCAAACGGGCCAATAGGAAATGTCTCTTAGTGAAACAGAGCTTGCACTCATCTCATCTCATTGGAATCTTAATAACTGTAAAACAGAGTAAATGGCTTTTCTCCAGAGTCATGTCAGATTTTCTTTGGAATCACTGCCTGCCTCTCTCAGGTAAGCATAGTACGATTAGTCTTGTGTTATTTACACATAACAGTTCTGAGTTTTTATATGATTGGATTTATGATGTATTTGTAAACCAGTGTTATTTACTAAACTGCATATTCAGTATGACCTTATGACACACTTAAAATGATTTAAATATTCATACTTAGTCTTAAGATTTAGAGCTTTAATGGGTGAAAGTGGTCTTTCTAAAGGATTACAAAGATTTAAAACTTGAATATGAAAACATAGTAAAAATGAAATTGAAAGATGACAAGGAAAATTCATTCAGAAATAAAGGCAGAGAATTTTATTAATAAATAAGGGGCTCATGCAGATCAATAAAAGAAAAAAATAAGACCTCAGTAAACAAGGCAGAAAAATGAATTTACAACTTTATAAAGAGGAATTACAAATAAGTATAATAAAACATTTGATACACTTTATAAACAAAGACGTGAACTTCTTAATAGCGCTGAGATAAGATTTTCTGCTTATCAAATCTGTAACAGTATGTTCGGTGCTGGTGGAGCTGCAGACAAGCTTCCCCTCTCCCGGCAGGAGTGCAGTTCAGTGCAGCGGTTTTCTAGAAAAGTTGAGCCAGGTCAGAGCCATAAAATAGTCTTTCTGCTTCCCCTGCAGTTCTCTTACGTTTAGAAGTTCATCCCAAATTGATAGAAATGAGGGCAGATTGATGCATAAAGGTGTTCAGCGCAGCTTTATTTATAAGAGGGTAAATTTGGAAACAGATGATCCACGATTTGGAAATGTTTAAGAAACCTGTTCTGTACACTTACATACTAATCTAGCTATGTAGCCAGTTGTGAATTTTGTTTTATGAATATATGTAAAGACATGGGGAATGTCTTAACTGGGGAAGAAGCAGGATATAACATAGTTATGTACAGTATTACATCAACCAAATATAATATATAGGAAATATCTGTAAGAGGGACCAAAATGTTAACGGCAATGAATTCTGGGTAGTGTGAGAAGTGAATGTTTAATATTGTTTTATGGTATTCTGTCCTCTCAACCCCCTAGGTAAAAAACCCTCAAACAGTAAACAATTATGAAAAATCAAGTTGGTGTTGTTTAAACTCACTTTTTAGGTTACATGGAACAATTAGTAGCCGTTGGGCAGGAAGAAGCACAGTTTAAAGGGCTCCCATTTTCTCTGACCTCAGTAGCCTCATCCCGGTCTGTAGTTCTTAAGGTGATAGTTCTGAGAAGGCATTTAGTCTTCCATCCCTGTGGAAGCCTTTGAGAAAGGGATGTATCAAGGATGCTAGGTGAGACGAAAGGGAGTTTGATTATGGTCTTGCCTTTTTCGTACACCTTTGTAGTAGAGGATTATGGGACCAGGTGATACTAGCTTAATACTGTTAGACTGTCGGCCAGACTCGGCTTTTCATTCAAACGGTATCACCACGATCCCTTCTCTGTCCAAGCAATAAGTAAAATTAACTTTGTCATTGTGTTTTTATGTCTCGTAAATTCTGAAAGTTCTTTAAAATTATAAAATCCTCTGTTTTTGCTACATTGATTTAATAGAGATCCTTGAAAAGTTGGCTTTTTTTCCCCTTAAGAACCAGAATTTTGTTGGTATTTGTATTTTTCAGCATTTTTCACACCTTTGCTATAAATGTATATTTACATGTTGGTGATCTTTAAAGTTGGCTAAAATGAAAATCTTCTCATGATGGGTACTGTGGTTACACGTAATTTTTATTGTTTATACTCCTCTGTATGTTCCAAATGTATAATAAATATCAGAAGAGTTTTTTAAATGAAAATATTTTATTACTCCTTATGCATAAACACAATGTACTGTGGCTAAAATGTAAATTTTGCATTTAAGTATATTTGTATGGATTGGATTTCTGGGCTCATGGTTCAGAGCCCGCTATCCAGAGAGCGAGGAAGAAGCCGGGGCAGGGAGTCCTGTGGGTATTTTCTGGGATCAAGGTCATAGTGACGTGGTACTTAGCGGACCTGACTTGGGAAATATAAAAGAACATCAAGAGCGTGTGAATTTAAAACAGGGTTTAAAGTTAGGGGTTAGACATGTTTAAATGTTAACTGTGAGTTTAGCACTGGAGAACCTGGTAGTCTTGGAGAGAAATAGAACCGAGATTACATTTCACAAAGGCTCTGGCACGTGTAATAGGTTATTATGCGGTACATTTAACATCTGTGGTTTTAGTGTGCGTGGCACACGTGCAGGATGGGCTAAATCAGGGGCACGGGTGTTGGGGTGTGAGTTTAGAGAAGGTGGCGCTGGTGTAGACTGTGGGATCAGGAAAGCCTTGGTGGAGGCGGCAAGATGTGAGGGGCCTGAAACGACGGGCAGAACTGGCGCGGAGCCGGATGGGGGCACAGAGGCTCGTGCGAGGGGACCGGCCTCAGAACAGGCCGTGTGGCTGGGAGGAGAGGAGGAGAACAAGCGCGCAGGCAGGCGGGCAGAGAATACAGGAAACTCGATAAAGTAGCCGCTGTTTCACTCTTCTTGTATATTTAATCTTGGATTGCAGACGCAGACGTTTGCATTGGAACATTTGGAAAACACAGGAAAAAAGCAAGCAAATTAAAATCACTTGCAGTCTTGTAGGTGGAACTGGTCTGGGAGCTCTGAGCGGGACAAGGGCAGGGTAAGGATGGGGGTGTGGACAGGAGGGCCAGTCACAGTCTTTAGACTTGAGGTGAGGATTTGGACCCAGGTTAGCACCGTGTAGAAGACGACGGCGTGGATCTAAGGAACGGCTGGGAATCGGAAGGTCTTGGTGACTTGGGGGATGCTGTGCAAAGGGAGGAGCCGGTGCTCACAGGGGGCCTCTGCGTGCAGAGCCTGTGGTGGGTGCTCCACAGGAGGCCACTAGGCAGATGACTTCCTTTTCCAAAGTAGGAACATTGCCGGACGTGGGAAACAGAGAGGACTCTGGCTCCTGAGGGAAGATGAAGTCGGACTGAAGCCCCTCGCTGTCCGAGTGTCGGGCCTGGGAGATGCAGCGTGAGGGGCTGAGAGCTACTGCTTCGTTGCAGAGTGGCTAGAGAGGGGAGCAGGTAGTCAGGAATAGAGCCTTGCGTAACATGTGGGGTTATGGGGAGATCCGGGGAGAAAGGGGACTTGGAAGTAGACAGAGGTGGTGCCGGAGGAGGGGTGTTATGCTTAGGGACCGAGAACAAAGTCAGACGTAGTGGTTGGTTTTATTGCGGGGACAGAGCAGGGCCCCAGGGAGCAGTGCGGAGCGACAGTTGGTGCCCCTCCATGCTGCTCGTTGACCCGGGAGCGGGAAGACGGCAGCGCGGTGCTCTGTGGCTGGCACACAGGCTTAGGGGTCTAGGTGGACCTCGGGTTCTGGGCTGAGGAGCTACAGGTGAGGTCAGTGGAGGAGGAGAACGGGGACCCCGTGAAGGAAGCGGGGGGCGTGCGGGCATCTGGGAAGCAGCCCGGCTGCAGGTGTTTCTCCGGGTGGGGAGCGGCTGGGGCTGGGGTGGACCAAGGCGGACGCAGCGAGTGCTCTGGCGGAATTTTATAGCCTTTTAAGCACATTCGTTAGGAATAACAGAGTCGGTATGATCTTTATGGGTCAGTTACTGCACTTATTCTCACAATTCGCCACTCGTGATGGTGAAAAGAAAGCTTTGCTTTATTTGAATAAAGATCATTCAGCTAAGACTGGGGAAGGCTTTACCTGATACTAGTTCATACGAAGAAGCCCTGGTTCAGAAAAGTGCACTGGGGACACTAGTATCTTGTGGTTGCTAAAAAATGTGAATTCAGTTGTGAGACATACTAACAAACGTATGTTCAGTGTGCAGCGAAAGGACTTCGGTTCACCAAATACGTGAGGATGCTTTGTGACAGGAACAACGCCCAGGGGTGCGGATAAATGAGGATACAGTTCCCCCCCCTCGGGTGAGGGCACAGTCCAGAAGGGGAATGTCACATATGCGGAGCTGAAGCGGGTGCAGGGTGTGGGAGCAGTACCAGGAGGGGCGATCACGACAGTAAACCTGCACCTAGTAGACCTCTGGAGCACCTGCGCACGCACACGTGCACACGGCAGGCAGGCAGGGCTCCAGCGCTGTGAAAGGACTGTTTGCTTGGTGGTTCTCAGTGACCTTCTGTCTTTTCCCGTCAGGGTGTTGATACAAGCTGGAGCTCTTTGTTGGAGTCTTCCAGAGCTCTCCAGGGAGAGGTAGGGAAGGGAGCTTGTGCCAGCAGAAGTTGGGAAGCACAGACATCACCTGCCTTCTTCTGAGCCGGTATTGATGCAGGCTGAGGCCTCTGTTGTAATGTGCTGGGTAGGTCGCGGGGACAGGTCACGAGTCTGATGGAGAGCCTGGCCAGGGTCCTCATTTAAATCTGGAGGACTAAAGAGATCAAAGCCTTTCCATTCTGTATCTCAATCCACAGATATTTCTTGACTGCCTACCCATGTGCCTGGTACTGTACTAGGTCCTGTCGAAGGTACCAGAGTGGAGGACGTGATTCTCACCTAAGGCTCCAGTCGGTAGGATGGTAGCTCGCAAGCAAGACGGGACGAGGAGAGCTTGTGGGGCTGCAGCCAGGAGTGTCTGGCGGGGAGACCTGGAGAAGGAGGGCGCCCCCGGGGCACAGAGGGAAGCCCTTCCTCCAGAGGGATGCGGGTGGAGGTGTGGCCTCTGCTCGGGGACAGAGGTGCGCATTCAGAAGGGGCAGCTTGCTGTGGGAGTGCAGGGGCCGTGGGCGCTGAGCCGAGGCTAGGGGCGGGGCACAGAGGCAGGGAGAGCAGCTCAGGTGAGGGGCCGCAGGTCAGAGCGCAGGTGTGGCAGCAGCTGGGAGCAGGACCAGGGCTGAGGCACACACAGATCAGGAAAGCCCGAGACACCGCCTGGAAACTTCCAGATCTCAGCCATAAGGTGTTGAGGAGACATCCAGGCTTTCTTAGCTGAGACCGTAGACTTGTAGTTTAGGAAGATTACTTTTTTAAAAAAAGAAAAGCACTTTTCCCCAGTTATAAAATTAATGCTCTTGAAAATTTGGAAAATACAGAAAAGTATTAAAATTAAAATGTCCCCATAATCCTGTCACCACTAGGTAACTATCATTAACATTTTGCTGTGGAAAGAGCATTCTTAATTATGCCGATACAGATTCATTGAATGAGCTGGTTCGCGCGTTCAGTCATTTAACCCAAACGTACGCCGATGAAGAATCTGGTTCTCAGAGGTTTTCCGACTTGCTCTTAGCTGGAGTTCGGAGGCCCTGTGTCCATTCCAGGCCTCCCTTCTTCCCGATGTGATGTTCTTTCCACAGCAACTTCCTGTGCCCTGTTGAGACCCGGGCCAGGATCCAGGCCAGCAGGGTACAGGACTAGAGTTACTGCAGTCAGTGAAATAAAAATAATACCTAACTGATGGGTGGCCAGTCTTTGTGATAAAGCCATATCTAGATTATGGGTTTTCCTTCATTTTAAATAAAGATTATATAATGATTCATTAGAGTAATCTGTATTACCGTGTAATTAAATCTCACCTCCAAAGGCTGCAGGATGTAAATGTTTTTGTGAAAGTCTCTAAGAAAAATAACATCTTCTGATCCAGTATCCTGAAATGTGACACTGACTTACTAAATTAAAGAGAGAGAAGATAATGATTTTTCAGGTGATTTTATAAAATTAGTGTGTTCTTGTTAGTATTCACAGAGTAGTATGGAATGCAAAATAATTTCTAGGAATATTTGTGAAGTGGATGAGAGTAGCTATAGAATGTTAGATTTTTGGCCGGCTGAATAATGGCAGTTAACAAGGAAAAAACATGCTATTTGTCAACACTTTAAAAAAATTAACTTGAGACAAAGTTCAGAAGTCTTAACCATAATTCACAGTTTATAATAAGTTATGTAGAAAAAAGTTGACTTAGAGGATTATCTTAGGATTAACACCTTTATTTTTCTTAAATGTTTCTTTTGTCTTTGAGACGCTAAAATTTATTTTTTAGTAATTACGTTTGGTAGTAACCGCCCTTAGAGAAGCAGTCTAGAGCAGTGGGAAAATACAGCTTGGAGCCGGGTCTGGGTTTCCAGTTACTAGCTGTCATTTCTGTGAGTGTGCACCCCACCACCGGGTCACGGGGACTAGGGGTGGACGCGGAGCCCTTGGCACAGTTCCTGGCACATAGGAGGCAGGCAATAAATGGTAGCTCGTCGGTTGTTGTAGTGAAACCTGTTGTACCACGTGAGCCGTTACATCTGGAGTCTCCACTTCATCGCTCAGCAAGCATAAGAATTGTTCCTTTTATGCTTGCCTTATTTTCTGTGTGTTTGATACTTACGTTTTCCCCTGAGCTTACGCACCACTGTATTTTTACCTTTTATTTTATCCATTTCATAGTTAGTATTTGTTATCCATTGATTATTAAGGAGTTCCTTAAATATGATTTTGGTACTATTGTATGTAAACATTTAAAAAATGACACAGGTGCAAGATGGAATGGTGTACTAGTTCTTTTTCCTATCATTTTTGTTATAGAACGAAATAATCCTCCATTCAATCTCTGGAGTGTGGATATAAGTATTTTTCAGTTTACTTGGTGACAAGGCAAAAAAAGTGACGATTATAAAACTCACGATAGGAGTAAAAGTTTTTATTATAACAAGCAAATAGCTAGAAGCTCATCTGTTTTCCCCACTAATACCCTTAGGTTAATTTCATTCAGTAAGGGAGAAAGTAGATAAAGCAAAATTGTTATGATGTCACAGTGTATTTTAATCATAAAGTGAGCAAGTAGGTAAGCAGAGGTGGAGCCTCCTGATGCAAGCTTGCTTTCTGGTTCCTGCCAGGTGTCCCCTGAGGACAGAAGCGCCCTGTGGGCTATGCTCACCTTCCATGGCGGGGGCTGCCAGCTGACTCTCGACAAGAAGTGCACGCACCTGGTTGTTCCAGAACCAAAGGGGGTAAGTGTCCCATGTACGTTCTCCTTTTGAATGTCATTTAAGTATTCCCAGTAATCAGATATCTTCTTTGAACTTCGTTTAAATTAACTGGATTCCGTTTTACAAAAGCTGATAACATTAATTTATATTATTTGTACACAGCTTCATTCCACAAAGGATGTGAGAGGATTATAAATTTTGTTTTGAGCCAGATGTGACTTTTAAAGACAAAGAAATTTGGGTTGATTTCATGTTGAAAATAGGACAGTTTTTTGAATCTCTAAGAGTTTCCTTCCACGTCCACTGGAGCTTCGGTTCGTTTTTGTGAAAGTACGTGTTGGTCCTCTCCGCAGTCTTTTTAAGAGGCCTGTACTGAGGATAACTATAAGCCTGCATTCGGTGAAGTTCTCAGTGTACTGTCCTTCTTAATAATCTGGAATATTTAAAACTGCGTTTATCTCCTTAAGCACGGGACTCCTCTCTCTAAGCACTGGAGGGCCGTAGGGCTCTGGGGGTCCCAGGTGGGGTCCCAGGTCGCCAGCATCAGCCTCCCGGGACTTGTTAGAACCGCAGTCTGTCCAGCCCGCCCCAGACCTAGTAAATCAGAACCTGCCAGGGAAGGGGGAGCCCGGGGAGCCTGAGGCACGTGAAGTTTGAGAACGACCGTTGTGTGGAAATCAAGCTTTTTTCCTTCCGTGAACAATTATTTATAAATTTGAGAATTAAGTCTATTTATAGTAGGGAAAGCCTTTTGACTAGCTAACGTTTCCACGTGTCAGTCATTAGCTCCTTTTTTTGTTGCCTTCAGTCTGAGTCAGCGCTGTGTATGTTTCGCCCGAGTGCCACTGACTCACAGGAAGGGTGGGAGGCGTGTGGCCGGGCCTGGGCGCGGGGGGTGTGGAAAGCTGACGCCCCCCCTGCCAAGAGGGTCCCTTTCTAGGGCGTCTGGAGCAGAGGTGGCCCATAAATGCGTGCCGTTCATCATGTTCATTTCCCGACAAGAAAATAACCTGTTAGCCCATGAGTTTGCTTGTAACTTAGTAAGCTGCACAGTCCGAGGGGAGACTCTGAAAATTTGAGGTGAGTCTTAAAATCTACTTGAGTAAAAAAAATTATATTTTACGTAACAATTTAAGAGATAAGTAGTATGCTTTGGTTAAATAGTGTAGGGTTTCTTTTTATATCAGTATTCATTTATGGCTAAAAATAAGTCGTTGGATTTTAGGTAGCTAGTTTAAGGGGAATGGAGTCTTTATAACTTTTGAAACTATGAGTGAATACTTCTGAAGAGTCAAATTATAAATGAGGCAGTGTGTGAATGGAGTGCATTTGTCAAACAGACTAGCTGACTGCACACAAAAAATAAATGGCATGTTTAAAACGAATTCTTTTTTTTTGCATTTTTTGATAAATTAATGGAGAAAATATATAAATGGCATGATGAAACTATCCTTTGTATTCTTGAATTTTTTAAATGTTTTAAATTGAGAAGAATGAAGGAATTTCATAACAATCAATAGAAAACCAAAGTAGGTTGATTAGTCTTTGGAGGAGGGAGCTGGTTTCTGGGTGTAAATCCTCCCCCCTGCTGAAGGGTGAAGGTGGGGCTGGGGAGAGACCCTGGGATCCTCCAGCCCGGCCCCCTGCCAACAGCAGGAAGTGGATCTAGTGTAGGGCCCCAATTATGTGTTCATCTCCCTTTCCCTCGGGCGTTCCTTTCTTTCCGCCCTCTACCCCCCAAGAGCGCCCTCTGCCTGCCTGTCAGCGCCCCTGCCCAGTGTCCCCAGCTCACTGCTCCCACCAGACCCTGCCAGACCCTGCCAGACCCTGCCGTCCAGCGAGGCCTCCCTGCCCTGTGCCCACGGGACTTCACGCTGGGTTTCTGTTGTATTCCTGTTGTGCATGTTTAACTTCCGTCCAGAACTAAGTCAGAAGCCTCACTAGGTCAGAGAATTGTTGCGGCCTTTGTGTCTTAGGTAGAATGAGCTCGATAAACACTCGCCCACCTGACTGAGGAGCGTCCCCATGCTCCCAGGACTGCCCGTGGCCCTGAAGGTGCCCCGTCCTCAGTGACACTTTGCACAGAGCAGCAGTCAGTGACAACCAGATTGGACGGCAGGCCGCCTAGCGTTCCTGAGAGTCTCTCGTAGGATTCCTAGCTGTGCGTAGCATTACCCGAAGTTGCCTTTGTAAAAGCTAATTTGGCAGACCTGAGGCCGACCTAAGACCATTGACACATGGTTCGTTGTGTCGCGTGTTCTCTATCTAAAAGGGGTGTGAGCTTCTCCTCTGGGTAAAGTGGCAACAACAGGAGCTGTGTCCCTCTCCTAAAGTTCTTGCTTCGAGTGCGTACTTCTAGGAAATCTGATAAAACTTGCGGTTTTGTTTCCGTGTGTGTTTGTGCTTCGCCCGCAGGAGAAATATGAATGTGCTTTAAAGAGAGCAAGCATTAAAATCGTGACGCCCGACTGGGTCCTGGATTGCATATCTGAGAAGACTAAGAAGGACGAAGCCCTTTACCATCCTCGTCTCGTCGTTTATGAGGAGGAAGAGGAGGAGGAGAACGAGGAACCGGAGTCCCCGGAGGAGGCCAGCGCGGAGGAGAGGTCCAGCCCCGCCAGCTCTCAGGACGGCTCCCCCTCGGGCGGCCAGCAGCTCTCACCCAAGTCGAACGCTGAAAAATCCAAAGGGGAATTGATGTTTGACGATTCTTCAGATTCGTCACCGGAAAAACAAGAGAGAAATTTAAACTGGACGCCCGCGGAGGTCCCGCAATTAGCGGCAGCGAAGCGCAGGCTGCCTCCTGGCCAGGAGCCCGGGTTAATTAACTTGTGTGCCAATGTGCCGCCCGTCCCAGGGAACGTCCTGCCCCCCGAGGTCCGCGGTAATTTAATGGCTTCAGGACAAAGCCTCCAGAGTTCCGAAAGGTCAGAGATGATAGCCGCTTGGAGTCCAGCTGTGCGGACCTTGCGAAATATCACTAATAATGCTGACATTCAGCAGATCAACCGGCCGGCCAACGTAGCACACGTAAGTCACTCTTTAAAAAAACAAAGATTTAAATACTGGATTTTACAGCCTTTTCAAATATTTATTTTATTGTCTTCTGCTTCTTCAGGACAAGTAACTTACAAGCAGTATCTATTTGTCTGAGAGCACGTCCCACGGTCTTTATCTGTGTATACGTACACGTGTACGTATTTCAGTGTCATAAATGCCGTGTACGAGAGGGTGACGGCGGGCACGTAGTTGGAGGCCTGACTGCTGAGTTGGCACCAGGACGCCAGTGGCGGGCGCTGCCCCCGGAAACGGCTTCCACGCTTGCTCGGTTTCATTAGCGGTGGCAGCAAAGAGGAGCCTGCAGGCTGCCAGCTGTTCCTTGTTTGCTTATACCGAACTCCACGGTAGACAAGTAGCGTAACATAAATTAATTCACTCGTTGACGGAGCCTTAATTTTAATTTACAGTTTTGTGATTGGAGCCTGTTGGTACAGGATGGACCTTGAAAGTTGTCGTAAACGTTTTTCACGTGAAGACGGAGAGGAAGTCGTCCGTGTGGTGTGGGCCCGTCTGCGTATCTGGGGCCCCGGAGGCAAGATGGTGAATGAGACAGACGGGCCCCGCCCTCCTTGCAGGTGGAGCAGGCCGACAGTCAGCATAGGTGTTCGGAAGGCAGTAATAAGGGGTCGTGTACTATGAGGGCCGCTGGGGGAGGAGGCCCCTTAAATTAAGCGGAGACTCAACTGCAGGCGGCCCTGGGCAGAACTGAGGGCAGAGTTGTGGGTGAAGGGGCAGCGGCTGTGAAGACCCCGCAGTAGGCGTGACCTTGCTGTGTTCCAAGGCAGCGGTCCCCAACCTTTCTGGCACCAGGGACCGGTTTTTCCGCGGGCGGATGGGGGTGGGGAGGGATGGTGCAGGCAGTGACACAGGCGACGACGGGCAGCGGGCAGCGGCAGGTGAGGCTTCGCCGCCCACCCGCCACTCACCTCCTGCTGTGCGGCCTGGTTTCTGACCGGGGGGTGGGGGGTGGGGACCCCTGTTCTAAGGGAGGAAAGTCATTGAGACTTGAACTTAGGTGAGTGGGTGGAGATTGACATGTAGAGTCTTGTCTTCCATGTAAGGAGCCACTGGGGGGATCTCGTCGGGGTGGGCAAGTAGCTACTTCTTATTACGAGTCGCAGCACCACAGTCGAGTCTGATGGCGGGGGAGGTTTTTAAGAGTCTTTATTGCTTAAAGATGCAAGGAAAAGCGCTCTTCCTCCCCTCCCTCGGCTTCAGCAGTGACCAGTTTGATCGTGCCTGGTCCTCGAGACGCCGGAGGGGTGGCATCCCGAGAAAGGCGGGCAGGGTGTGTGGGGAGAGACGGGGCTCAGGGGCTTCGGGGACAAGATTCCAACAGTCGACACGAGATTCTGGGAAGACGTTACCGCAGCCGGTTCAGAGCCAGTGTAAGTTGACGACCCCAGCTTGGGCCGTCAGCCAGCATGAGCACAGTGGGGCCTGGCCCAGGCAGGGAGGGGGCCGCGGAGAGCAGCCCCGCGGCGACGGGTACCTGGCAGCCCGGAAGGGAAAGCAGTTTGGGGTGCGGTGGCTTTGGTGATAAAGGCGGAGAGTGAGGTCACGCACCAGTCACTGACGGGCCGCGTTCCGCTCAACACGTTTAGTTTGGCCCAGATAATTTAAATTTGATTTGTTTGCCCAAATCGTGAGATTCTCTGTGACGATGGGGTTTCCGGGCTGTCTTGAGAAGTGGATGGTGTCGTAGAACGGAGCTGGCATCTGAAGTCTGAACGGTGCCCGTCCTTCATGGCCGAGCAGCAGCTGCGCCCTGTGGACTGGGGCTCCATCTGTGTGCTCACTTCCCACACCCCAGCCTTCCCGAACTCCATCCCGTCATGCTTTGTGTTAATCCCTCTGGTCGTGGAGGTGAGTTTGAGTCTGAAGGGGGATTGGCAGCAAGAGGCTGAGGGAATGAGGACGAGGTCCCTGAGATGAGGTGGTCAGAGAATGGCAGGGCCAGGCCTCGCCCGATGGTGTCACCAAGGCTCAGGGAGAAGGTGGAGCCCAGGAAAGAGTGGGCGCATCTGTGGGCGCCTGGGCCTGCGTGTCAGCACCCAGCTCCGCAGGGGCCTCGCGGAGAGCGAGGAGGTGGTCAGAAGCCGGAGTACGCGGGGCGGGCGGGACGCGGACGCCAGGCCAGAGGCAGAGCGCGGAGGGGAGATCAGAAATTGGGGGCGTGGGGAGGCTGGAGGGCCAGCCGGTCTGGAGAGGCGACCTGGGCTGTTCAGGGGGCCTGCCCTGCTGGCAGGCGGAGACCCACGTGGGCGCTGGGAGGATGGAGGAGCCGGTGTGCAAAGCCTCTTCCCCCATCCTCAGCTGAGGAACGAGGAGCAGCGGGAACAGGACGGAAGTGCGGAGCTGTCCGTTCACTGGAGGGTAGAAGGCACTGCTGGTCAGTGACTGGGCGTGTCTACTGGATTCCGCATTTTTCAAATACAGTGGATGTTGACTTAAATCCCAAGTTGCCTCCATTTGGATGTAGAGGTAAACTCATCTCATTGGAAATGGAAATGCTGACTACACCGGGGCGGGGGGGGGGGGGGGGGGGCGTATCTCTGCCTTTGCGTCGTCCTGCAGGTCGGACCTCCGCAGAAGACGGACCTGATCTACTCAGCCGCGTGCAGAGGTGGGACCAGTTCTAGCGAGGGAATGGTTTTGATCACTAACGAGAACGCTTGCGAAGAGGTCCGAGGGTTCTTAAGCAGTGTCAGGACACTGGGCCACTTTGCTGCTAGATGGGAAGAAAATGAACCTTTGAAACTTTAGAAATAAAAGATTTGGTTTAAAATTAGATCGGGGTTGAGGAAACATAACAACCATCAAACTCCTGGGTTTTTTTGGTTTTTTTTTTGTTTCTTTGCGGTACGCGGGCCTCTCACCGTTGTGGCCTCTCCCGTTGCGGAGCACAGGCTCCGGACGCGCAGGCTCAGCGGCCATGGCTCACGGGCCCAGCCGCTCCGCGGCATGTGGGATCTTCCCGGACCGGGGCACGAACCCGTGTCCCCTGCATCGGCAGGCGGACTCTCAACCACTGCGCCACCAGGGAAGCCCCAAACTCCTGTTTAAATTGCAAATTTCTGGTGGTTAGGAGCCATGTGGTGTGTATCATGCTGTTTTATAAAAATGTTGTGGCTGTCAGTATTAAGTAGTTTAAGTAAGGACTGTGGCAACTATGAGGGAAAAATTCAAAGTTGACGTTCACTAAAAATTGTCGTTGGCAGTGTGGCGAATTGTGTGCTCAAGCAGTTAAGAGTCTTTTTCTTTGATTCTTCAGGACTAACATAGGTTCTCGGCCAGAGGCAGATCAGAGGGTTGAACAAGCCATGTGATGAGTGTGCAAGGTGTTCTAAGGGGCACCTCACACCCCCTGGCCTGCCGGGCTGCCTGCTCCCCAGCCAGGCTGGCCAGGTGCATGCACGGCTTCCCAGGCCATTGTCCACCTCTCAGCCTGGCTGGGCTCTTGCCAGTGTGTCTCTGTCTGCTCTGAGTTGCCCTCCTGTTGCGTCCTGGCCTCCCCCAGCCCCTTCAGAACATGGTCAACCACGGAAGGGGCCTCCAGCTGAGTCCTGGCCCCGGGCGTTCCTGCCGGCCCACCTGACGCCACCAGGAGCTCCCCTGGCCTGGGGAGCGGCAGTCAGGTCAGCCCTGTTCGTGATGGCAGACAGGCAGGCTGTATCGGATCTACCTAGGCTTTTACTTCTGGGGGTGAAAGAGTAACATACGTACAAGAGTTTAAATTTTAATGGTACCACAGGCTGTAAAGTGATGGTAACTCCCTCCCACCCCTGACCCCGTGACCCCTATGCCAGACCAGTGTCCTTTGTGTGGGCTCGTGGCCCATCTGCGGTACGCGGGCCTCTCACTGTTGCGGCCTCTCCCGTTGCAGAGCACAGGCTCCGGACGCGCAGGCTCAGCGGCCATGGCTCACGGGCCCAGCCGCTCCGCGGCACGTGGGATCCTCCCGGACCGGGGCACGGACCCGCGTGTCCTGCATTGGCAGGCGGACCCTCAACCACTGCGCCACCAGGGAAGCCCCTGCTGCTTTTTTATGGAAAAGTCAGCGTCCCAAATGCTCTTCTGTATACTTGGGCAGGGTATGTGGTGGGGTTCGTTTCTCCCTCCACTTTACTGGGTATTTTTTAACACTTGCGTAGGGAAGAATTAGTCATCCTGTTGATTACAAACGTGTTGAAAACTTTTTTTCCTGCTCAGAGCTCAACTTGAGGAGTTTTCAAAGTACCCAAAGAGTCTCCTTATAGAGATGTCTTACCTATAGGCTGATTTCAAAGACAGATGTACTCAAACCCTTGAGGTTAACTTATTTCAATTTTAATTATTTCACCACTAAATCCAAAGTCTGTTACTCTTGCAAATTATATAACCTTTATGTTTTGGAGTCTGTTTTAAGTGAAAGAGATACGTCAAAAACATATTTGAGATTTTTGTATAGGTTTGGTTTATGTGAAAGTTGCATTTCTGGAGTTTTATTTAAATGACAAGGATGTTTTTAATAGGGATAAATTGTATCGATTGACTTTTGGTAAAATCTGTTTGTTACTGGCTTCCTTGACTATGAGAAGTTGGCTTCCAATTTTTCTCACTTGAGCATGTTGGGAAAATTCATTGTATGACACGTTTCTTTTGTTACATCCAGCGCTGCGCAGGGTAGTAAAATGACGTGGCGATCTGACGCTCAGCGAGCTGGTGTCTCCTGGTCCCGGTCCGGCCCCTTCCCGCCTTGCAGCTTGTTCAGCTCTCAGGCCGACTCCTGTCCCTGGGGGGGAGGGTGAGCTCAACCCCAGCTGGCTGGCGGCAGGGTTCTCTAGCTTGAGGTGTTCTGTCCCACGTGCGGAGCTCCCGTCACCTCTGAGGAAGGCGAGTGTACCAGCTGTGCTGAGGGCCTCTCGGCTGGGGGAAGGTCGACCACGCAAGCAAAACTAGTGCTGGTGTCTCTTCCGTCCCTCGTTCGTGTGGCAGAGCAGGACGACCGCAGACGCGAGGGGCCGGCGGCTGCTCTCCAGGGTCACCTGTGTCCCGTCCTTCACAGGTCTTTGCGTCCTCCTCTGCCGGACCCCTTGCTCCTATGGGAAGTGGCAGCTGTGGGAAGGGAGGCTTGGGTCAGGCTCTCCGGCTGCCGGTGCCTTCGTGGCCGGGCAGGAGGGGGCCCCGGAGGGACAAGGCCGCGCCCTGGGGCCGGCGAGGTCATTGTGGCCGAACACCCGTCCTTCTGCTCTAGAGCACATCGGCCACTTGAGCTTGTGTGGGTCAACTTTCACTCATTAGCTTGTTCCGCGTCACTTAGGTTAGTTTCACATTTTGGTGAAAATGTCTCACAATATGAACTTATTTGCTTCGCGGAGACTGGTGATGCTTGGTGCACAGGAGACAGCGGCAGCTGTGTTTGCACTGTCGCCAGCGAACGTCTGGCTGACGGCATGTAGGGTGTGCTGTCGCCCTCCTGCTGAGCTGCTGACGACCCCCTCGCCTGATTTCTGTTTCCAGATCTTACAGTCCCTCGCAGCTCCGACAAAGACCTTCGAGCCGCAGGTGAACCACAGCCAGCAGAGCCATGCGAACGCAGCGCTGCTCAGCCAGGCGAAAGTGACCCCGGAGTCACATCTGTCACCGCCGGCCCCGCCGTCCGTCCTGCACCTGCCGCCCCAGCAGGCCCTGCAGCTCCAGCAGCAGCCTTACCCGCCGCCGCCGCCGCATCCGTTTCGGCCGCCGCCGCAGGCCCCCCAGCCTCAGTTACCCCCGCAGCAGCAGGCACTGCAGCACCAGCTCGCACACTTGCAGCAGCTCCAGCGCCTGCACCAGCAGCAGATGCAAACGCAGGCGCCCCAGGCCCCGCCGTGCCAGCCGCAGCGCCAGCTGTTCGGACACGACCCAGCAGTAGAGAGTTAGTAATGTGGCTTCTTCCTTCTTTTTCTCCCAAAAGTCCTGTACTTACTTGGAGAGTGTTTGCAGGTAGGGTAAGGATTCATGCCAAAATAACTCTTGGAAAACAGGGAACGGGGGTCTCGTTACCTAACAAAGGATATAGTTAGGAGGACGGAACAGTTAGATTTCTTTTGTACTTTGGGACGCCATACCCTGAAGTGAACAGTGGCGTCCATAGAACATCAGGCTGCCGCAGGGACCAACTCGGGATGCTCAGTGCCCAGGCAGGAACCGTTGGTTTCGTGTTCTCAGTCACTTAACGTAGACAGGTGAGCAACTATGTTTGCAGCAGTGTGCCAGAGGTCCTCACCGTACTGGTGGATACATGATGGTCAAGCGTGACTCGCTTCACGCATTCATATTGAACTCTGCAAAATGAGCTTGTTTATGTTTTGTGCACACATTCATGCGTTTGGGACTTTAATGTGTATGATTCTATTCTAGTTCCAGAAGAAGGCTTCTTACTGGGATGTGTGTTTGCAGTTGCGGATTATCCAGAGCAGATGTCTGACAAACAGCTGCTGGCCACATGGAAAAGGGTAAGGTTACTGAGATACATATACATATACGTACACACATACATATAATATCTGAAGGTGTTATGGGCATTTTTATTAACACCCCCCGGGACCTTGGGCAGATCCGCTGTTTGGGCTTCAGTTTTCCAAACTGTAAGGGGAAAAGGTTGGACTTTCTCATTCTTAAGATTATTTTCAGTCCTGAAATTCTGAGTGGCACGGATGACTTGTATATAACCAGGGGTGTGGGAAGAAGATGGGGTTTTGGTGCTCTCGGGTCGGGACCCTGGACTTATACGTAGCTGTGTCATCTCTGTTCTCCAAAGGCGAGTGGTTGGAAGGGACCGCAGAGTCCTCTAGCCCAGGTGTGGAACTGAGTCCGTTGATTGATTTATTAGTTTGCACAGTGGCCTTTAAAGAAAAGGAAAAGTAAACACTTTCTCTTGCAGTGCCACAAATCAAAATTGAGCCCAGTTTTCTTTAAAAACATGAGTTTGTGTGCTTCAGATGCGTCTTCAGTGGGCTTCCCTGCAAGCACTGTTGGTGTTTAAGCCCCCGCCATGTGCCAGGCAGTTTCAGACCTAGGGAGCGCTGGTGACTGAACAGGAGCGAGGAAACCGTGAGACGGCTGGAGGAGCAGCCGCACGCTCAGGTGACGGTGAGCAGCACGTTGGGTGCTGGAGAGCCTGGAGAAAGGCGCTAGCCGGGGCGGGTGCTTGTTAAGCAGAGGACCCCGTCTGCGAGGCCGAGGCCGAGTAAGAGTTCAGGGGAGGGAGGGGTCCCGGTGGAGAGAGTGGCATCGGCAGGGCCGCGGAAGGGGCGCGGCAGCGGGAGAGCACGCTCCTGGGGCCGGGGTTAGGGTTGGGGTCCGGGAATCACGGAGGGCCGGAGACCAAGGCCAGGCCGTCCCTTCCAAGACCCAACTTACCTGGCGCGTTGTAGGAAGCGGAGTTTGCTCCCCATCGTCTTGAGAGCGTGTGGAGCGTGGGCAGGTGCGCGTGTGGCCGTGAGATGTTGGGCACGGAAGGCCGGGGCGGCGGCTGGGCTGGGGCTTGGTTGGGAAGCACTGAGCACCCGAAGGAGGGCAGTCACCAGGGGCGGGGGAGGGGCGCCTGTTTGAGAGTTACAGCGGCGGGCGTTGTGTGTAATTAAGTATGGAAGTGTAGGGGTAATGATAGTTAGAAACTATCCTGAAAACAAAGTAGAACAAAATTCAGAGATACGAAGAGGTTTGCTTTCAGTTTTGGGGGTTTTGTTTTTGTTTGTCAGTTAAAGGGTTAGTCCGAGAGGTCCAAAATTAAATCCTAGAAGTTTGGGAACAGAGCAAATGAAGGCAAGAAAGTTGAAAGAAGGTCGCTTATAACTGAAGGGCGTTTCTGCAGATTGAAAGGAGAGAAGAGGGCGCTGTTCGGGCCGCCGTGAAGGTGCAGCGTGTGAGGGGTGCCCGGGCTCAGGGCTTGAGGACACGTACCAGTGGGACCTGGGCGGGCGTCTGGCTCTCAGAGGCAGCCCGTGATGCCATATCCAGTCCGGCAGTCAAATGGGACTGTGAGATGAAGATATTTTCAGACTCCCCCAGTCAGAAACTGTGCCTGCCGTGTGCCGTGCCACCCAAGAGGAGGGTGTGGCCAAGGGTGGGGCTTGACCCAGAGATGGAAAGGGATTCCGAGGGTGAGGGTGCAGGGCAGTCCAGACAGGCGTGAGAGCTGGTGGAGAGGCACCAGCCAGCAGCGGAGCAGGGGGCGGCGTCCGGGAGGGACGGCACGGGGTGGAGGAGACAGGTCGCTGGAGGGGCTGGACCGTGTTAAGCGGAGGTGACACTGCGTTCATCTTCTGTTGCTGTGTGACGACTCCCCCGAGACTCAGTGACTTGAAACAACAGACACTTGCTACCCCGTGGTTCCTGTGTGGGCTGGAAGTCCTGAAGCAGCTCGGCGGGTGGCTAGAGCCCTGGCCCCCAGGAGGCTGCATCTGAGGGCTCTGCTGGGCTGCAGGAACCGCTTAGAATGCCGCCCCCACGGCTCTTGGGGGGCCCCACCCCCCCCCGCCCCGGGCCTCTCCAGGGAGCGCATCCGCTCAGCATGGCGCCGACTCCCCCGTGGCTTTGCTGAGGCCGCATGCCATCGCCTGGCGCGCTCTGTTGGTCTGGCCCACGCTCCAGGCCGAGTCCAGCCCTGGCCCCTGGAGGGAGGAGGGTCAGGTGACATGCTTTTGAGCCAGCACGTTGCATTTCTTTGAAGAGTCTGGGAAAGAAATAGTGAAAGGTACGTGGAAAGCTGAGAAAAAGACAGGTGAGAAGGAGGGGAATGAGACATTTGTTAACAACCAGGGAAAGCAAAAGTTAGTAGCAGAAAGGAACTTCGTCCCGGTGTGCCCTGATAGACCAGGTGGTGAGCCGTACTGTATTAAATCCCAAAGGCTGATTGAAATAGGGACTGTGATAGAACCAAATTAGGAATGTGCACGTGTGTGTGTGTGTGTGTGTGTGTGTGTGTGTGTGTGTGTGTGTGTG
>NW_021703776.1:102130773-102174234 GCF_005190385.1 Monodon monoceros | reverse complement strand
TGTGTGTGTGTGTGTGTGTGTGTGTGTGTGTGTGTGTGTGTGTGTGTTAGTTTCTGGGGGGAAGGTGGCCTCCACAGTAGGAGGCTGGTAGATAACATCTAAAGCTAAAAAAGAAATTGCATAGAATGTGTTAGAATATATTAATAATTACCAGAAGGAGTTAAAGAGCTGGATATGGCAGCCTTAGGGGGGTGGAAAGTGAATGGGGTACTAGCAAACTGCTGGTTTTGTCCTGGGCCTTATTAAACTATGTTTATGCGTCACTTTAATCAACGTAAAAATCAAATTTTAAAAGTAGTAAATGGAGAGGAGTGGGTCAGGATGGCAGAGGAGAGCGACGTGGAGCTCCGCCCCCTTCCACAGGTGCGTCAGAAATACGTGCACATGTGGAAAGGGCTCTCACACAGTATCTACTGAACGCTGGCAGAGGACCTCGGACTTCCGAAGGGGTGAGAAAATCTCCACGTAACCAGGTAGGACAAAAGAAAAAAGAAAAAAAGAGAGAGAAAGGAATCAGGATGGGACCTGCGCCCTTGGGACGGAGCTGTGAAAGAGGAAAGGTTCCTGCACCCTGGGAGGCCCCTCCCTGTCAGGGAGATCAGCGGGGACAGAAAGGGAGCTTCCGAACATACAAAGAAGAACTTACACCAATCCTTCTCAGACTCTTCCAAAAGACTGAAGAGGAGGGAACACTCCCGAAGACCTTCTGTGAAGCCACCATCACCCTGATACCAAAGCCAGACAAAGACGCTACCAACAAAGAAAATTACAGGCCAGTATCTTTGATGAACATAGATGGATGCAGGAATGCTCAACAAAGTATTAGCAAACCTAATCCAACAAAACATAGATGATAACACCATGACCAAGTGGGATTCAGCCCACGTTCATGAGGATGGTTCAGCAGACACAGATCAATCAGTGTGATACAGCACATCAACAAAAGAAAAGACAAAAACCACATGATCATCTCAATAGATGCAGAAAAAGCATTTGACGAAATTCAACACCCATTCATGATAAAATCTCTTACCAGAGTGGGTATAGAGGGACCAAAATATAATAAAAGCTATTTATGACAAACCCACAGCCAATACAATACTCAACAGTGAAAAGCTGAAAGCCCTCCTGCTAAAATCTGGAACAAGACAAAGATGCCCACTTCACCTCTTCTATTCAACATAGTTTTGGAAGTCCTAACCACAGCAGTCAGACAAGAAATAAAAAGGTATCCGAATTGATCGGGAAGAGGTAAAATTGTCATTATATTCATATAACATGGATACATACAGGAAACCCTAAAGACTACACACAAAAATGAATTCAGCAAGGTAGGAGGAGGATACAACATACAGAAATCGGTTGCATTTCTTTAAACTAATAATGAAGTATCAAAATGGGAATGTAAAAAAAACAGTTCCTTTTAAAATCATACTCCCCCAAATAAAATACTTAGGAATAAACCTGGCCAAGGAGGTGAAAGACTTCTAGGCTGAGAACTATAAAACATTAATAAAGGAAATTGAAGATGACTGAAAGAAATGGAAAGCTATCCCATGCTCTTGGATGGGAAGAACTAATATTGTTAAAATGGCCATACTACCCAAAGCAATCTACAGGTTTAATGCCACCCCTATCAAATTACCCATGACATTTTCCACAAGTAGAACAAGTAATCCTAAAATTTATATGGAACCATAAAAGACCCAGAATTGCCAAAGCAATCCTGAAGAAAAAGAACAAAGCAGGAGCCATGACCCTCCCAGACTTCGGACAATACTACAAAGCTACAGTAATCAAAACAGTGCGTGGTACTGGCACAAAAACAGACATATGGATCAGTGGATCAATGGGCACAATAGAGTGCCCGGAAATAAATCCACACACCTACAGTCAGTTAATCTTCAACAAAGGAGGCAAGAATATACAATGGAGAAGAGACAGGCTCTTCAGCAAGTGGTGTTGGGAAAGCTGGACAGCTGCATGTCAATCAGTGGAGTTAGAACACACCCTCACACCTACACAAAAATAAACTCAAAATGGCTTAAAGACTTAAACGTGTAAGACATGACACCGTAAAACTGCTAGAAGAGAACACAGGGAAAGCATTCTCTGACTTAAGTCATACCAATGTTTTCTTAGGTCGGTCTCCCAAGGCCGTAGAAATAAAAGCAAAAATAAATAAATGGGACCTGATCAAACTTACAAGCTTTTGCACAGCAAAGGAGACATAAACAAAATGAAAGGGCAACCTACTGACTGGGAGAAAATCTTTGCAAATGATGCAAGTGCCAAGGGCTTAATTTCCAAAATACACAAAGAGCCTCACACAACTCAACCACAAAAAACCAACCAGTCGAAAAATGGGTAGAGGACCTAAAATAGACATTTCTCTAAAGTAGACATAGAGATGGCCAATAGGCACACGAAAAGATGCTCAGTATCACGAATTATTAGAGAAATACAAATCAAATCTACCATGAGGTACCACCTCACACAGGTCAGAACGGCCATCATTAAAAATAACAAATACAAATAACAAATGCTGGAGAGGGTGTGGAGTAAAGGGAACCCTCCTACACTGCTGGTGGGAATGTAAGTTGGTGCAGCCACTATGGAGAACAGCATGGAGGTTCCTCAAAAAGCTAAAACTAGAACTACTGTGTGATCCAGCAGTCCCACTGCTGGGCATAAACCTAGACAAAAGTATAATTCAAAAAGACGCACCCCTGTGTTCATAGCACTATTCACAGTAGCCAAGACGTGGGAGCAACCTAAATGTCCGTCGACAGATGAATGGATAAGGAAGACGTGGCACATACCTACAACGGAACATTACTCAGCCATAAGAAGGAATGAAATAATGCCGTTTGCAGCAACATGGGTGGACCTAGAGATGATCATACCGAGTGAAGTAAGCCAGACAGAGAAAGACAGATACCATATGATGTCACTTAGATGTGGAATCTAAAATGCTACACAAACGAATCTATCTACAAAACAGAAGCAGACCCATGAACACAGAGAACAGACTTGTGGTCGCCCAGAAGCAGCGGGTTGCGGGGCGGATGGAGTGGGAGGGAGTGTGAGGTCAGCAGGCGTAAGCGAGAGCGCAGAGAACGGACAGGCGGCAGGGTCCTGCTGTAGCGCACAGGGAGCTGCGTTCAACATCCTGTGATGAACCGTAACGGGAAAGAATATTTTAAGAAAAGGATTTGTGTGTGTGTGTGTGTGTGTGTGTGTGTGTAACTGCATCATTGTGCTGTGCACCTGAAACTAACGCCACGTTGTAAGTCAACTAGACTCCAGTTTAAAAAACATTTTTTTAATAAAAAATTTTAAAGTTGTAAATGAAATGGAATTGTTTTGTGGGGCAGGCCTTTTTAACATATAAAGTTCTCGCTCTTTCGGTATACAGCGTTTTAAGTTTTGACCAGTTCCCCTTAGTGCCACACAACCATGTAACCACTGCCGTCGAGGTACGGGACAGTCCCCTCACCCCAAAAAACTGAATCTGTTTTAAAAAATAATTTTCTGGTGTTCACAGACTTCATTTTGACCTTTTTTTTGTTTTGTTTTTTTCCCCCCTTTTAGAATAAAGTTTCTTAAAAGCAGTGATTCTAGCCCCGGGGGACGATTGGCAGTGTCTGAAACATTTTTCACTGTCGCAGCTGGGGGAGTGTTATTGGCGTCTCGGGGAGAGGTCAGGGGGCTGCCGGCCCCCTGAGATGCTCAGGATCCCCCCCTGCGGCTCAGTCAGCTGGTGTAAAACGTCCGTAGTGCCCAGTTGAGAAACCCTGTTTTAGAAAGAGCATTCCACTTTTCCTTTGGAAATTCAGATAGAATGGTGTTAAAGTTCATTTTTATTGTACAGTGCAGGGTGGAAAAGTCCGTAGATATAGCCGATAACATCTTTTCTACTTTTGGGGAACTAGACGATGAAAATGTGTAATGGATTCTTTTAGTAGCCATCTTATTTGAAATTACAATTCCCGCTTCCCCTGAGCGCTGGAGGTTGACTGTGACTCTGGGTCTTGTGCGTGTCTAGATAATCCAGGCGCACGGAGGTGCTGTGGACCCCACGTTCTCGAGCCGCTGCACACACCTGCTCTGTGAGAGTCAAGTGAGCGGGCTGTTCGCACAGGTGAGTGGGGGCTCAGCTGCGATGGAACCGAGTCTGTCCCTTTCTCTGGACAGTGTTAGCGTTCTAAGTGACTCTAGTGATGATCGTGTTTGGAAAGGACTTTTTTCTACCTCTGAAAATAGAAAATTGCTTCTTGCTAATTCTCCTCGATCTTTGGTGGGTTAGATAGATACCTCTGTGGCCACCAGGCCTTTCTGTCTGTGAGGAATGGAGAAGGGGACATCCCAGGTGGTGCTAGGGGAGGGTAGACGGCCTTCCGCTCCAGTCCAGGGCCACACTGAATGAAGAGCGGCCGGAAGCAGGATTTCTTAACTGTTGGGGGATTCGTATGCAGGCCTGACCCGGTCAGCTCTCCAAGCTTCTGTCCTCCTGCAGAGCAGACGCTTCCTCCTCAGTATTACCTGCTCTCATCCCCTGAAAGTTCATTTCTTCTCTTTTCTTAAAAATGTTATTTGTAGACAGACGGGTGTCAGTGTGTGTGACACACGGCCTCTAAGGAACCCCTGTTACAGAGCAGGTAGTGGTGCCTGTGGGGAGGTGCTCTGTGCTTACTTTTAGGTGAGCAGTTGCATTCTTTCGTGACTTGTGTGCGGGGCCCTCTGTGTTCTCATGGGGCGGTTTTAATTTTGATGATCAGAAAATGTCGTCTCCTTCCGTGACTGAAGTTATTTCCAGGTTGTCAGACGTGTAGCTCTTCCCCCCGTGGTCGGCTCTCGTTCTTGGGTGGCCGGTAGTGTTTTCGGGGTGTGTTAAAATTAACCTGCAACACCGTTGCAGTTCATGACTTCAGTAAACTGAGTGCCAAGCTCGTGAAATTCCTTTATTTATAGGACTCCCATTAAAGGTGGCCTTGTTAGCTGTCCAGCCTTATAGTCTGTGTTTAGCCTGCAGTGAAAGCCCCCGAGACCAGCCCGTGCTCTTGCGTTTGCAGGCGGTGAAGGAGAGGAAGAGGTGTGTCACGGCGCACTGGCTGAACGCGGTGCTGAAGAAGAAGCGGCTCGTGCCGCCCCATCGGGCCCTGCACTTCCCCGTGGCCTTCCCGCCCGGGGGGAGGCCGTGCTCCCAGCATGTAAGGCTCGCCCCTCCTCCTCTGCCGGGGGGGGGGGGGGGGGGGGTCGTCTGCTCCCGTGTCCTCCGTGGGCCGAACGGCCCGGTGGCCGGTGCCGAGCGCGATGGGCATCTCACTTCCTTCTGTTCTCCTGTAACAGTCGCGGCTTCTGCACGGAGTCACTGTTTCATTGACTCTCCTAAGTCTCTGACACCGTTTCATAAATTCCTGAAATAAAGCAAGCGACTCACGCCAGAAGTGGCTGCTGTTGGCCAGACGTTATCACTTGTGGGTTCTCCCACTTAGCTGAGCTCAAAACTGGGATCAGTAAGAAGAACTAATATTTACATGCTTAATACAATAGCTTCGTTAAGATTATCTGAACGGTGTCGTAGTAACACAAAAATGGTTTTCCCATACTTGGTAGGTTTCTTTTCCATCCCCTTGCTGGCTGTGTGTGTAACATTTTCATCATTAACAAAGTTCTGGTTTTGACATTCTTAGAGATGATGTCACCAGATGCCTCTTGTGATGCCAAAGAGGGAATGGAAACACGTGTCTATAAAACAAGGAAAATGTAGAAGAAAGTTTTATTAACTGGGTTAAATTGTCGTTATGTTTTGGCCTTACTTGCTCTTTTTCCTTAGATTATTTCTGTGACTGGATTCGTTGACAGCGACAGGGATGACCTGAAGTTAATGGCTTACTTGGCAGGTGCCAAGTACACAGGCTACCTCTGCCGCAGCAACACGGTTCTCGTCTGTAAAGAGTAAGCACGGTTCTGAAGCCGCACCTAGTCTTCAGTTTACACACTGTAGTGCCTGTTTCAGCACTTCTGTGTTTCTTAACATGCCACAGTTTCGTGACGGAAATTAGGGTGTGAACATCAAAGTCTGTTAACAGGATAGCAACGATACTTATCGTAATGCTAGCAGAAGAATTAAATTAGATGAATTAACGAGATGCAGTTTAGCCCGGGTAACAGCAGTAAGGTAACGGTAGGCCTAGCGATGATCTCGTGACCCATGTGTGCGCTTCCTTACCAGCCAGGGTCGGCTCTACAGAAACATCCCTGCCGTTTCTAGTGTGAGAAAATGTGGACTGGCTTTGTTGAATATAAATATAAATTTGAACACAGAACTCTAACATTTAATAAATGTGTTTTCTCTTCAAAAAAAAAAGACCAACTGGTTTAAAGTACGAGAAAGCCAAGGAGTGGAGGATCCCGTGCGTGAACGCCCAGTGGCTGGGAGACATCCTCCTGGGGAACTTGGAGGCCCTGCGGCAGATTCAGTACGGCCGCTACACCACCTTCAGCCTGCAGGACCCCTTCGCCCCGGCTCCGCACTTGGTCTCAAACCTTCTGGGTAAGCGGGGCCGGTTCCACGTTGCCGCCAGCTTGCGTACTAAGCACCGCCTGTCTCGGCTTCGGCCCTCTCATCGTTCTGATTTCATTTCCCGTTTCCTTGCCACACTGTCTTCGTCTGCACTCTGCCCAGGAGTTTTTGTTGCTGTGTGCTTTGGTTTGCTTTTTCTAAATGGACTCTCAGAGGTAGAAGGAACGTGCAGAAGCCTGCTGATCTTGTCTCAAGCCGGCTCTGGTCTGTCCAAGGCGCCCCGTGAGCCGTAGCCCACCTCCCCTTCAGCTGCGCAAAACTGGTGGAAGGATCACTACCCCGACTGTACACACTACAGCGCTTAACGTTACTGCATTCACTGAACTGAACGGTACTCCAGAAAACGGGCGTTCAATTCGAACGCTGCGTTAATGTGCTGTCTCTCAAAGGAGCCTGTTAAGTTCCAGTTTGAATGGCTTCAGTCACGAGAAAGCTCGTCTTCATTTTGAGCTGTGGTCTGCTTGCTCCCCTGTGACGCACCTGCTGGTGTGACGTCACCTCGTCCTCAGTGGACACGCACCCTCGGTCGCCGCCCGGCGCGCTGTGGTCCTTGGTGTCAGCCCCCTCTTCGCAGTCGGTTTCTTAGAAGCCGGACCGTGTGGCTCCCAGAACTGGCCGGGGGGACAGCACACGCGGGGTGGGCAGCCTCTGCTGTGCCTGCCCATCACTGCAGCCGCTTAGTAACAGTCCTCACATTTTCCCCTTATTAAAGGTTGTCCGCCAAGCCACCCTGTGTCCAGGATTACCTGCTCCTGAAAGGGCTTTTTGTGTTTTTGTTGTTGACGATACACTTCCTTTTTTTTTTTTTAATTGGAGGATAGTTGATTTACAGTGTTGTGTAAGTTTCAGGTGTACAGCAAAGTGAATCAGTTTTACATACATGTGTATCTATTCTTTTTTTTTTAAGATTCTTTTCCCATGTAGGTCATTGCAGAGCATTGAGTAGAGTTCCCTGTGCTCTACAGTAGGTCCTTGTTAGTTATCTGTTTCATGTATAGTAGTGTGTGTATGTGTCATGAAAAGGCTTTTGTAACACGGCTTATCTATTTACACAGTATATCTGAAAAGTAACCCGTTTCTCTCTTTAGATGCTTGGAGAGTTCCGTTGAAAGTGTCAGCAGAGTTGCTGATGGTATGTCAAGCTCATAACCTTACTTTGGCTGTTAACTGTGTATTATACACATGCAGGAGGGATACATTTGTATCTGTGAATTAAGAATTCTTTTAGTAGTTTGTCACCATAACAAATGAGGGCTGTATCTTCTCGCCTGTCGTAGCTGTTTAGTATACCCTGCATCTTTTTTTTTCTTAATTGATGATATTGTCAGTTATTCATATTTGTCAGTTATTCATATTTATACACGTTAGGAACATTATCGCTTCAAAGAGCTATACGATTGCTTAAAGAATCGGAGAGCTGAGTAAGTAAGATGACGGACGTGTTTCCATAGGGTCAGGGAGGCAAGAGCTGAGGCGTTAGTGCAGTAGCCCTGGACCCACAGCTCACTCTGCAGGAGCCCGGACCTCACCGTGATGGGACTGTTCCCGCATGTCCCAGGTGGGGTTCCAGCCCGCTGGCTGAGCTCTGATAGGGTACCTTCAGGAGGGACCGTTCTGGACCTGAAGGCCAGCAGTTGGTTGTTAACGAAACAAGTGCGGGGGGTGGGGTGGGGCATCTACACTGTCATCTCAGGTTGAGAGGTCATTGCTTCAAGTAGTGAAACAGAGAGAAAGTGTATTTGTGGACGAAGGTCTGCATAGAGGTGAGGCAAGGGTGAAGGCTGACTCAGGGGTTCCTCCAGGGGCACCGGCCTCCCCCTGCCCTTCGGCTCAGCGTCTCCGCAGGTCAGGGGCTCCAGCTGGTTCCAGGAACGTGGGCGCCCCGCACCTGGGGACCGGAGCGGCCTTCAGCACCTTGCCCCGCCCTCCAGAGCGCTGTGACCTGATCGTCCTGAACCCTCGTGGGTGACATCTCAGTTCAGGAAGAGTCTCTTTTTGGGCGTGTAGTTGCAATGAGTGTGTTTTCCAAATTCCAAACTGGGACACAAGACAAAATATTTGAAGTGAAAAGTGTTCTGAAAAGTTCAAGGTTGAGGATTAAATCCGTAACGTGAACAGAGAGAGGGGTGAAGACGTTTTAAAGAACTGCTGGGTCTGGTGAATAATGAGGGCAGCAGCCCAGGGCTTCCCTGGAAGGCTCGCGTGTGTCTGTCTCTCGGCTGGTGAGGCGTGGTGGTGGGTGCGTGTGTCTCGTACGCAGTGGGGTAGGTGGAAAGCTCTCGGAAGCGACTGTATTACTGGGGAGACTGATTAAAGTAAATCATATTTTAATCACAGGGTGTACGACTGCCTCCCAAACTGAAGCAGAATGAAGCAACCAATACCCAGCCCTCTTCCAAAAGAGCCAGGTACGAAGAATCGCCTTTTTTTTCTTTTCTTTTCTTTTAATGGTTGATGAGCTTTTACAGGTTTGTTTTAGAAAATGGTGGCAGTTGGGAAAGTTCCCTGAAATGTTCCCAGTGAATAGGATTTGGAAGGATTTGCTGATTGCGTCACAGCTTTATCGTGGCACGTCTCATTTCATTGCTGGAGATAAACAGGGAATAGCCAGTGTTTTTTCCTCTCTTATTAAAAAAACAGTTGAATCTTCTCCTTTAACCAGAACCGCCGCCAGAACCCCCGGTGAGCTGCTGTGGTGGAACGGGGGTGGGGGACTGGAACCCGCTCCAGGCGTCCTGGGTGTGGGCCCGGGAGCCTGCGTCCCGACCCCTGACCCGGCGGGTCGGCAGGGGGTGGCTGTGTGCAGACCTGCGCTGGTCTCACCTGGTAAAGAGAAGCCGGTGGCTCCGTTAGAACCCAGAGGCCCTCCAGGCCGTGCTCAGCGAGGGGCTTCCTCTCTTCCCTGCCCCTCAGCTCTCCCTCCTGCCATTCCCCACATCCATACAGTCTGGGAATGATTGGATTTTTTAGTGAAAGCCTAATTATGTGATTATATATTTCATTAAAATGCCACAAATAAGTTTTTCTTAATTGAATAGACTGTCTCAAATATAAGCTAAAAATAGGATTTGAGAAAATTTAAGGAAATGAAAAAGACTGAGGTTTAATTTAAAATGTGTGCTTGAGTCAAACAGCTTTGTTCTGTGCCTTCTGGGTTGAGACGGGGCAGGTGGAAGACACAGGACTAGAGCCTGGGGTGGGGGGGCCTCCCGCTCTTCAGGACCAGCAAGGCCAGTGAGGGCGGGGGCGGGGCTGCTGATGAAGTGGAGCGTTGATTGGCTGCTTCCCTTGGAGGTGCCACACGGAGGCCTTTTGGGGGTGCCTGTGTGTGAATGGTGGGAAAGAAAAAAAGAGCAGGTAAGTCATTGTATTCTCCCTTTAAGGAAAGACCACCACACACACTTAAAGCTTGTTAAAGCTATTAAAATCCCTTCTTTGCTAAAGAACATTTTTAAGTAAATAATAGGCGGTCTTTCCTATGTGTATTTTATAGAATTGAAGATATACCACCTCCCACTAAGAAGCTAACACCAGAATTGACCCCTTTTGTGCTTTTCACTGGATTTGAGCCTGTTCAAGTTCAACAGTATATTAAGGTGAAACTTTAATTCTATTTTGCGTAAGGATTTTTAGGAATGTTCCTTTCTGTTTATATTTGCTTGAGGCTGGCAGTCTAATTAAACTAACATTTAATCAGGAATATCGTATTATAAGTGTTTACAGTGTGTATCTATAAACTGTGTGTCGTCATTACCTCATCATTGACTTCCTGCCTCATTCTTGCTACTGCTTCACACTTACTCATTTTCTCATTAGGAGAAAAACGATTGAGGTGAGCAGACCGAGAACCATTTCTATAATCACGCGAACATGATCAGCAAGCCCACGGACATCATTTTCATAAAGACATTAGCTTAAAAGAGGAGCTGTGCCTCTTCAGGTTTTCTGATTGAATCCACAGTCTTTCAAGACTTGTTTTCTTGGGTAGGAGGGTAGGCCCAAGGGGCGGTGGTGTATTTGTGTATTTAGATAAATAAGCTTCTTGGAAGTAACACCAGGAGGGATTATGGGATTTTGTTTTGTTATTTTGGGGACGGGGAGGGCGATGGCTAAGAGTAGGAGTTGACCTCTGTTACATGGATTCAGACGTTTTACTTTTTTTTTTTTTTTTAAGGAAAAGAAACAATTATAAATGCTACTCTATGTTTAGTATAATTTATTTTCTTTACTTTTAAAATTGAGTATAGTTAAAGAGATCATCTTTTATATGTTTATGTCTTCTCAGTCAATTCTTAGGTCATCATTTCTTAAAATAGAGACAGTATTTTAACGTGCCTCAGTAACACTCATTTCAGCTTAGAAAGCCTGGGCAGATTTGCGCCTTATGAAATGAGCTGCGTTGTTTTCAGAATTTTACTTATTTATAGGGATGTCGTATTTAATCCTTAACCCTGATCTGCACAGCATTGATTAGGGAAATGTACATTGTCAATCCTAGTTTTCACTTTCCTCCTACAGTGGCGTGGGTTTGGTTTTACCAGGTGCACCATTTTCCGTGGCCGAGGACTCTGTTCGTAGTCTTAGACGCGTCCCAGGCCGTGTGCAGCTCTGTAGGCCTAGCTCTCACCTCTGGTCTGTGTTCGTGACCCCCAGAAGCTCTACATTCTTGGTGGGGAGGTCGCCGAGTCTGCACAGAAGTGCACCCACCTCATCTCCAGCAAGGTGACGCGCACCGTGAAGTTCCTGACGGCCATCTCCGTGGTGAAGCACATCGTGACTCCGGAGTGGCTGGAGGAGTGTTTCAAGTGTCAGAAGTTCATTGGTGAGTAGCAGCATCTGTACCTCAGTGAACTTGTTATTACTTCAAGAAAAAACCCTTTTAATTTGGCATTATCTCCATTTTCATCCCAGCAAACATCTAGTTCATTTGTTAACTCTTTGTTATTTATCCATGTAAATTCATAAACTTATTCCATGTTCCAGTCACTCACTTGATCGATATCTTTGCATTTTACCATGAAATATAGAGGTTTTTGGAAGGTATTGGGGGAAGAATAAGCTCTGCATCCCTGCCATGTTGTTTCCTGATGTGAGTGTATTTTGTTTGGAACGCTGGCTGTCGGATGAGATTCCACGTGCAGTACAGCGCCCGGCGGGGAGCCCGGCAACGTCCGGGCAGGTGGGAGGGTCAGCGTGTCCCTCCCTTGCCCGTCTCCCACTGTCCAGGGCACCGAAAGTGAAATCCTGTTACTGGCAGTGACACTTAGAGATAGGTTTTTTCTTAGATGCGTCAGTACACCCAAGTGTTTTTAGAGCCTTGCTACTCAGCGCAGAGCGAATATGATTCCAAGTGACTTTTCTCTGCGGAATAGATTTGCAGCTTCGTCTCACGTGTGTTTTCCTCTGTGAGGGCACATCACAGCCCGTTGCCCTCAGGGCACTGGACAGCACTGTGCTTATCTTATAGGCCGATCAAACAGCAAAAATCACTGACAGAAGCACAGAAATGTGAAGAAAGTAGCACTAAGTGGACCACGGAAGGACCCTTGTTCTCAGAACAAGCTGAACCAGGGCGAGCGCCGCCGTGTCGGCCCCAGCGGGAAGCGCCGCGTGGGCAGCTCTGCCACGTCCACAGAGAACTGCAAAGCACCACAGACGCTGGTTTTGAGGTTACAAATAAATTGTACCGAGTGGGCATATTCACAAATACGAAATCCACAAATAACTAGGTTCAACTGTATTATGTAGTGTTTAGAAATTTTCAGTTGAGATTTTAGAAATTTTTTTCTTAGAAGATACTAGTGAAATATAAATAACAATGCAGGCAGAAGAAGAAAAACGTAGATAAGCTCTCAATTGTATGAGCTATAAAGTTCAGAATGAGGGAGTCTGTTCTTTAACTGAAATTTGAGCTGCTTAATTTATCAAGCTTACCAGTCTGCGAAAACAAACATTTTTTATCTGTTTATGAAAGTTATAACAGTTCGTATTTGATAGGCAGTTTTAGCTGACTTTCATTTCTTTATGGCCTCATTAATGTTTGCTGTGTTGACTTCTGAGGGTTTATAAGGTGGTTCTGGTCTTATTATAAACATTTAATATTCAACATTGAATAGTCAAACACACTTCATATTTGATCCCTCAAAATCAGGATTTCTTAACTTTTCTGATTGTCATATAGTTGGAATTGCACAGGATGCAGCCCTTTCACGTTGGCTTCTTAGTCACGTTCATTTATGTTTCCTCTGTGTCTTCTTAGCTCATTTCTTTTTAGCACCAAAGACTATCCCACCGTCTGGACGGACCTGTTTATTTATCCTCTCGCCTACTGAAGGGCATCTTGGTTGCTTCCAAGTTTTGGCAATTTACAAGTAAAGCTGTGTTCTGTGTGCAGCTTTTGTGTGGATGTAAGTTTTCAACTCGTTTGGCTAAATACCAAGCAGTGCGATTGCTGAATCATATGAGAGTAGGTTTAGTTTTGTAAGAAACCATCAAACCGTCTCCCAAAGCGCTGGTACCAGTTTGCGTTCCATCAGCAGACTTCCTGTTGCCCCACATCCTCGCCGGCATTTGGTGTTGTCAGTTTTTCTGACCGTTTTAAGAGTTGTGTGGTGGTACCTCATTTTTGTTTTAATTTGCATTTCCCTGATGACATACCATGTTAAGCGTCTTCTCATGTGTTTATTTGCTATCTGTATATCTTCTGTGGTCGTGCATCTGTTCAGATCTTTTGTCCATTTTCTAACTGGGTTCTCTTATTGTTGAGTTTTGAGAGTTCTTTGTATATTTTGGGTAACAAACAGTCCTCATCAGATGCATCTTTTGCGAATATTTTCTCCCAGTCTGTCTTCTCATTCTCTTGACATTGTCTTTGACAGAGTGGAAGTGTTCGACTTTAATGAAGTCCAGGTTGTCAGTTATTTCTTCCGTGGATCATGCCTTTGGTTTTGTATCTAGTCATTGCTGTACCTAAAGCCATCTTGGTTTTCTCTTGTTACCTTTTTAGGAGTTCAGGAGTTTTAGTTTTGTGTTTGGCTGTGCTGTGTCTTTTGTGTTGTCATATAAACTTTAAAATCATTTATATGATATCCACTAGTCATTTACTTCTTTTTTGTTGTTTTTTTTTTGCGGTACGCAGGCCTCTCACTGTTGGGGCCTCTCCCGTTGCGGAGCACAGGCTCCGGACGCGCAGGCTCAGCGGCCATGGCTCACGGGCCCAGCCACTCCGCGGCACGTGGGATCTTCCCGGACCGGGGCACGAACCTGTGTCCCCTGCATCAGCAGGCGGACTCTCAACCACTGCGCCACCAGGGAAGCCCCTAGTCATTTACTTTTAATACAGACTTGAGACATTTTGTTTTGCCAAAAGTTTACATTTTGAGGTTGTTCCTGAAATTTCTCAAGAAGAATACTAACCCTAGGGTATTAGTTCTGGCAGTATCTGAAATTCTGCATTCTGATTCATTTCTTACTTTTTTCCATCTTTTAACGTTTTATGGATATTTTTAAAACCCATTTGGCTTTTGAATTTAAAAAATTTTTTTGAAACGATCAGTCACCCAGTTGCCTATATAGTACAGACATAGCTTCTCTTTCCTGATCCATTAGAGAGTCCATTGCCCAAATAATGCTCTGTTAACCCCAACACCTCAATGTGTGTTTCCTACAGACAGACAAACAAGGACGTTCTCGTAGATGGCACAACACGGCCACAGTCAGGAAATCAACGTCGATCCATGGCTGCTGCCTCATCCCCATTCAGATCCGCCCGTTGTCTCAGCATCACCCCTTAGAGCAGAAGGACCTAGTTCTGAATCACACGTTGCGTGTAGTCTCCTTGAGTCTGGGAAGAGCCCGTCTGTTCTTGTCACTTGAAGATGTCTGGTCAGTTAGGTCTGTCACTGTACAGAATGCCCTCCGTCTGGTGTGTGTACTGTCTCCTCCCGAGGGGGGTGGGCAGATGGCGTCTGTGGCGGGACCATCACATGGCTGCGGTCTCCCCCACCTCGCAGCCTGCCAGGGGCTGCACAGTGCAGGGTTGTCGTCCTGCGGGTGATTTCACGGTGGTCCCTCGACGCAGGTGCAAGCCGGCCAGGCTTCTTGACGAGTCATTTATGGGAAGCACTTTGAAACTTCGCAGATACTGCTGTTCCCTGTCAGACTTCTGATTTATTCCCTTATTTCCCCACACGGGCTCCTTTCTGTCTCCTTGTTACCGTCTTGTTGTCACTGACCCTCACATCGTCCCCACTGTGACCAGGGATTGCCACTCAGGCTGGCTTCCGTGTCCTGTCCACCTCTCCTGTCGGGTTGACCACGTGGTAGCTTTTGGCAAAACAAGAATGTTCTGGGCTCATCTTAATGCTTCTCTGCCCTGGTTCCACACCAGCATTTTCCCAAGGATCCCCAAGTCCTTTCAGTGTAAACCTGGGAGTGGACGGACAGTGCTCGTGGCCCTGGGGTGTTGCTCCTGAACCCTCTTCCTGTGTCTGTCTGTCCGATGCCAATGCCAGTCTGCCACCATGCGGTTCGTCCTCATTTCCTCCCTCCCTCCGTCTGTAATCCTTTCTCCAACAACAGTGAGAAGTCCGGCTTCCAGTGTCCTAATGAGCTTGTTAACTTACTTGCTAAGCTGCACCGTGTGTGGTCAGTAGCACGTGGACCGCCACTGCCCCTGCAGTGCAGCCCCTCTCTCACTGGGCTCTGACGCCCTCGGGCCTGACAGCTTTAAAACTGGATTGTTCAAGAAGTGGTAGGGATAGTTTCGGAATTTTGTATTTAATTTATAAAATTGGTGTCTCAAACTCTATAATCTCTTTCTGGAAGACGCACGTCCTCTGTGCTGCTGTGAAAAGTTTAATTTTCAGGTTGACTGTTTCTACGGATTCTTAGCAAGTTAATGTAACTCTGCCGCTTCTTTTAGAAAACCAAAATGTCAGCATCTCCTCTGGGACAGGATTGTTTTAGCTACTTCGTTATATTTCAGTGTCATCGTCTCTTATCATAAATATTAACTACTTCTTGGCACTCCCTCATAGCTCTCCAGAAGGCATATCAACCTTGATTTTGCCATGGACACTTACATTTCAAATGTGGGACTTCCCTGGTGGTCCAGTGGTTAAGACTCCGTGCTCCCAATGCAGGGGGCCCAGGTGCGATCCCTACAAAAAAAAAAAAGATCCTGCATGCTGCAGCTAAGACCTGGCACACCCTAAATAAATAAATATTTAAAACAAAACAAATATATCATCACTTCATGCATGACAGTACATTTTTGTGCATTTTTTAATTCATCATCTTTTTAGAAATTCTTATCGTCTTCCACCTAAACCAGTATAGTGCCTTATCTGCTGATGGCTGATCCATTTTGTATTTCTAGCAGTTGTTAAATTTCAGCGTTTCTTTAGTGACATGATTGCTCTTGCCCAGTGGTCCTTGAGCTCAGAATGGTTTTTACATTTTTAAGGCATTGTTTCAAAAACAGAAGGGCATGTCTCAAAAGTATATGGCCTGTCATCCGACTGACCCTGACCCTAGACTCTCCCTGCTTTGGGCTGTGTTACACAGTTTGGTTATTATGATGAAATGAAGAAGAAATGATTTTCTGAACGAGATGTATTTCATAAGAAGATTAAAATATTTTGTGATCTTTACCTTTTGACAAATTAGATATTTCTTAAAAATTCTTAAATCTTCAAAATTTGGTAAAACCATTCTTTATAAATTGCTGTACATATTCATAGATTTAAAAGGAACGTGTTTATGGTAAATCTCAGCTAATTGAGTCTAATGGCTCTGGAGTCACTGTGGTCCCTACACACACACACACACACACACACACACACACACGACGACAGTTCGCGGCTCTCCCTCCGGGACTGGAGCTCTTCCCCTGGGCCTGTGGGCGCCCTGGGACGGTGAGATTACAGCTGAGGGGTGTGGAGGGGACAGAGCTCTCAGTCCAGTTTTTTCCAAACGCTAAGAAACACTGACCAAGGAGGGACAGTGTCTTCGGCCTGGCTGTTTTCAGGAGAAAAAAGTAACTGACAAGTATAACAGGTGAGGTTTTGTTCACAGGTAAATGTGAGCCGTGGATCACACGCACCTGACAGGGGGCAGCCTGGAGCCGGTGGCACGTTGCACCCCGGGCACTGTTGGACAGTGTGCTGTTCTCTTTTCCAGATGAGCAGAGCTACGTTCTCCGAGACGCCGAGGCCGAGGTGCTTTTCTCCTTCAGTCTGGAGGAGTCCCTGAGGAGGGCACGCGTGTCTCCGCTCTTTAAGGTACGCTTGGGAGGGAAGTCAGATAAGGCCCCTGGACGCGACAGCCGCTACAGCTGAGGGCGACAGCGGGGGCCTCCCTGGAGCCGCCCCCCCCCCCCCACCACCTACCTTCCCCACCGCATGGGCGGCCTTCCTCGGGCAGGGTGCTTCTGGGGGTCTTCGGCACCTGCAGTCCTGCTGTTTCCCATAGCTAAGAGAATCCACACACAGTTAAACAGATTAGAGAGATGCATTACAGATACCCGGTTCTGTAAAGAGTACGTGTATGAATATGTAGGAGACATTTAAATTGATTTTTTTGCTTTTAACAACTTACATTACTTACTACTATTCTCATTAAATGTATATACTCAGCTAGAGAATGGAGAACATCCTTGGGAACATATTAATTGAATCTGTGCCTAATAATTCTAGACTAGAATATTAAATATTTGTTAGATAAGATAGAACACTCTGGAAAATTGTCTTTGTCAAACAGTGGCTCAGTAAGTTAATAAAGATAATCATTTTTTTTTACCCTTCAGGAGCCAATTTAGGAATCAGAAATGATTTGCAATACTGAGTTAAGAGTATTCTACCTAAGATAGTCTGATTTTTCTAAATATTTGAGTTTAAAACAAAATAGTATTTTTGGTACACTTAGAAAATTGTAACCAGCAAAACCATTTCCTATTCTGTTTCAGCTTACAGTTTTATAGAAATTGAGAAGAGTGTTCCTATTCTTGCTTTCATCGCAGAGTACTTCATGTCTTTTAGGAATATAAGTTCTAGTTGCCGTTAATAAGTATAGGTCATACCTAACATAGGAAAGTGCTGAAGTCACTTCTGAATCGACACTCCTGGATTCCCCCAGGCCCACTTCAGACTGGGGACTAGCCGGGGCTAGTACGTGTATCCCCCTGAAATTAGACATTTTGTCAAAAATCTCAGGGTAGAGTGAGAAATTATGTACACTAAAAATTCCATTTAAAAAACATAATACACATATTTTCATTTGATTTTTAGGCGAAATATTTTTACATCACTCCTGGAATCTGCCCAAGTCTTTCAACTATGAAAGCGATTGTGGAATGTGCAGGAGGGAAAGTACTGTCTAAACAGCCGTCTTTCCGGAAACTCATGGAACATACGCAAAATAAGGTGGACAGAAGCAAAATACGCTATTGAATTCATCATTGTTGTGTACAAGAGCCATTGTTCAGTAACTAATAATTTTCTTTTCATTAGAGTTTGTCAGAAATAATTTTAATATCCTGTGAAAATGACCTTCACTTGTGTCGAGAATATTTTGCCAGAGGAATAGGTATGGTTTATTCCTCTTGCTCTGTATTGAGTGTGTAGGTGCACGCACGGCAGCGCATTCATTTAACGGCTTTTGTTTGCGTTCCTTTCAGATGTTCATAATGCAGAGTTTGTTCTAACTGGAGTGCTCACACAAACACTGGACTATGAGTCATATCCTTTTGAAAGATGTGTGTGCAGAGACCCTCTCAGCACTAGTATCTGTGTTCCGTATCTCCAGAGTTGGCGATAAAAAAAAATGATAAAAGACCCCTTACGTTTTTGGAGATTTTGTTTCTGTACAATATGTGCTGTTACATCTCTCTGGGTTTTTTTTCCTACCTTTGGGTGATTGGTGGGTGTCATCTCAGGGCCCCTTTTCTTGCATCTGGAGCCTGCGTCACTCTGCCCCAGGACGGTTGGAGCCCCGGGTGGATGGTGCAGAGTCACAGGGGTTGGCGAGGGCTCGGGCGCCCGAAGCTCACCACCTCAGCGTGCGGCCTGTATTGGATGCTGTCACTGGTTTGCATTGTGTTTGTTTGGCAGTTGTTTTCCTCAACGAGCTTACATATAAATTTAACTGACGCACCTGCGCTGGTGACTGGAGCCCGGCGCACGGGTCTGGCTGTGTCAGCTGCCGGATGGAGCGGCCCCTGCGCCCTTGAGACGCCCTTGTTTTCCAGCTGCTTTCTTCGGGGACAAGCATTTTAAAGCAGGAAGACAAATACATTAAATATACTGCATCTTATTAAGATGTGCAATTTTATTCTGAGGAAACATAAATTATGTTTTGTATTATATGACTTTAAGAGCCCACGTTAGGTTTTATGATTCATTTGCCGGGTTTTTAAATGTTTTCACAACACTGTTAATGGAACTTTAGCTGCAAATGAAATGGTGTAAATAAAGACCTTGCTATCTCTAAATTATGGATGTTAAAGATTTGAAATGTTTTGTACTCTTATTTTTATTTCTTACACTCTTTTCTTTTATATTGATATCTTGCCCACATTTTAAATAAATGTACTTTTGAACTTAGAATTGAGTGGTCCTTTGTTACTACATTTTTGTACAATTTATATGATTTGCATTAAACTGGATCACATTTTAAGTAATTTCCAGGCAAAATATTTTCTAGTAAATTTTCTCCCGAAGAAATAATTTCTGGAAGGTAGCCATTTCTGTCCAGGTAATAAATAAATTCCTGGGCAGAGGCATATTCAGAATATATAGCAATTACTACAAACAGGCAGGCGCCAGCCAGCCAGAATCGTTAATACCACAAACACCCATATATATATATCCCGCATCCATTCCAGGCATGGTTCTCATACACGTCCTGTTGGGTTGTAGGTACAGAAGCATACTGGAGACTACCACCTTATCAGTAATTACTAACATGAATATATAATATACTACATTTATTAATATATTCAAGAACGATACTGTCACAGAGAGGTTCAGCACTGCCCTCACATCACTGCTCGTCAGGTGTGTTCCTGAAACACTGGATTTGCCTCCATAGCAATGTCTGAGATGTCTTCCTAGAAGGAGTTGTGATCTACTCCCAAGTCTACTCGCCAATTGCACAGTCTCCACAGTTTAATTCTTAAACACAGTTTAAGTGGAGCACGTGTATTAAGAAAGTTAGTGAACTCCCCATCCCAGGAATTCTCAGCATTCCCGCAAGGCTCTGACGTTGGTTATACACATTGAAGGCATCATTACTTCAGGTGTTCTCCCAACTCATGGTGGAACCACATGGAGTTACTCCTACCAATGGGAAGGAAATCGCCCACGACTGCACGATTTTAAAGTGAGGCTCAACACCTTCAGCCTGACCTGTGCCGTCTCAAAAGCCTTGACCTGTGGCAACTTCCCAGTGACCCAGCCGCTGCCGTGTGGGTACACCTTCACTCTCTCTCAACACGAGTGATTGATACGCTGATTGTCCACTGGAAACATTCATCTGTTGAGCTCCTTCAAATACACCCGAACAGCAGTTTTGTTCAGATGTACCACATGCTGGCACGCACTTGCATTTTTACAAACTGTATCTCAAACTGTGTGTACATTTTAGCTCATACTTTTGTACTTAAGCAAACTTAGGGATACTTACCTGTAGAACTGACCTTTTCTCCTCACGTACAACAGGTGGAATGAGTGCTGATATGAAATAATTTCGAATCTGTAAAATCCCAGAAGTACAGAAGAGTTTCATAAGTTGGAACAAAATCTTGATCGCAAAGTATTCAGAATATGGCCCTCCTTCTTACACCCTTGAAGAAAAGTGAAGATAATGATGGAATAGGGGCCTTCTGGGTAGAGTATATGCACCTGTTCAGTCTTCAGTGGAGGCGGGGTTTGTTTAACCAACATGCAAGTATGACTGACTTGATTAACCTTTCAATGAGTGTTTTTCTCAAAAGCTGCCAAGAATAATCCTTAAAAACTCCAGGAGCTGTCTGCAGCCAACTGGCTTGCACAGCTGCTAAGCATTGATTTGGTGGCTCAGAGGAAGTTACATGTGAACATTTAAGAATAAAGTAAATCAACTTCTTAGAGAAGCTGATTAGGTTAGAAAATTATTTCTCCTAGGAAAAGAAGTCTTTCACTTAGTCCTGTTGTTTTCGTCTGGCTCAAGGTTTTTTTAATAGAAATGCAAACCACATACGTAATTTTAAAGTTTCTGGTAGCCACAGTAAAAAAGCTTTTAGATTTAGTTTCTAAAATTTTATTTAATATATCTAAAATATTGTTTCATTTACAAGTAATATTTTAAATTGAGTTTTACTCTTTTTTTTAATATTTCATACCACTTACAGTTTAAAAATACATATATACCCAAGTTATTCTAAGGGTAAGGTGTTTTCCAGTAACTGAGTCAGTGCCAACTTTTTAAAATTAATTTTTATTGGGAGTGTAGTTGATTTACAATGTCGTGTTAGTTTCAGGTGTACAGCAAAGTGAATCAGTTATACATATATCCACTCTTTTTTAGATTCTTTTCCCATATAGGTCATTACAGAGTACTGAACAGAGTTCTCTGTGCCGTACAGTAGGTTCTTATTATCTATTTTATATATAGTAGTGTGTGTACGTCAATCCCAATCTCCCAATTTATCCCTCCCCCACCGGTGTTCATTTTAAGTTAAAATTCACAAAACTGAGATGGACAGCACAGCTCCTCACTCGCGCCAGGCACGTTTCCAGTGCTTGGTGACCGGGCGCAGCTGGTCACCTGTGAGGAGTGTGACCCGTCTGTATCCCGTCTCACTTTGCAAATAAGGGTGGAAGAAATGTGAACGCCACTGGAGACAACAACATACACGCTGCATCCAGATAAGCCCAGGATCGTGTCTCTGTGCAGACAAAGCCCAGGACTTTGAACCAAGATGGTGGAATAGAAAGACATGGAGCTCGCCCCCTCCCACAAATACATCAGAAGTACATCTACACGTGGAGCAGCTCTCACAGAGCACCTGCCGAGCCCTGGCAGAGAACCTCAGACACCCAGAAGTGCAAGGAAGATCTCCACGTAACCCCGTAGGATGAAGGGAAAAAAGGGAGCAGGACGGGACCTGCACCCCTGGGAGGGAGCTGCGAAAGAGGAAAGGTTCCCGCACACTTGGAAGACCCTCACTCACGGGGAGATCAGCCGGGACAGAAAGGGGGCTTCAGAGGCTCAGAGGCGAGCGAGGCAGCCGGTGTGCGGCAGGCAGAAGAGAGAGAGACCAGCACAGAGGGTCTGTGCTACCTCCCTGCAGTCCCCAGCCTGAAACACACGCCTGCTGGTACGTGCGGGGTTTGGGGGCTGAAACTCAGGCTTCAGAGGACAGGCCAGGGGAGAGGACTGGGGTCGGCTGCACGGACACAGCCTGAAGGGGCTGGAGTGCAGTATGGGCTGCGCGGAAGAAGCCCAACCCGCCATAGAAGCGAAGCGCCGTTGTTAAGGGGCACGTGAAGGGAAAGGTGGGGCCCGCCAGAGCAGCCTCACTCCGCGTGCTCACAGTCGGCTCGCACCGCCGTTGGAACCCCACTGTGAACGTGCGTAAAGGGAGGGCCGGGCCCCCCCAGAGCGGCCTCTTTCTCCGCGCTCTCGTCTGACACGGCGCTGCCTTCACCGGCTCTGGGAGCACAAGAGCCAGTGGGCTGTCCACACGCCGCGGCGGGGCTGAAATCAGAGCCCTCTCCCTGTAGCTGTGCAGTCCGCAGATTGGTGCCGTCGCCGCCAGCTTTGCAAACTCAGTGCTGGGTGGACAACGGGTGCTTCCATGGCTGGGACAGGCCCGGCCCTAGCAGCTGTGGGCTCTGTGTGGGTGCACACATGGGGCGGGGCCGGGGTCTGAGCTGCTTCCGTAGCTCCCACAGCAGGTCTAGATGTGTAACTGCTGCAGTCCTGGTAATCTGACTTCAGTGGACCTGCACTGGTGGTTTTGTGAACACAGTACCTGAGGGACACCAAGGCCAACTGCCTGCATCCCCACCATGGAGGTGAGGCCGAGAGGAGTGCCAACAACAGTGCATTTTGGGAGCCCACGCAATGGGTGACAGGTGACACCAGGCAGTGTGCTCTGCGCGTGGGGACTACTCCAGCGGGGCAATACTCAGTGGCTCCTCTCCCAGTGGGACCACTCCAATCCTGCCTACCCCACACTGCAGCTTGAAAACGGATCCAGGGGCTTCTGCTCCAACAGCTGGGGAGCAGACCCTGCCCCCAACAGGGCAGTGACAACCACAGAGCAAAGAGGAGGCCCCGCTCAACAACTGGGCAGGCTCTGGTCACCACAACACCAGTTGCACCCCCTTTCAGGGGGATGACGGCCAGGACACACTGAGGAAAGAGGCGGCAGGCATCCGTACTCAAAACAGCCCTAGCACCAAAAATATTAAACCTATGCAAGCTACACAGGGAAACTCCCGCATAAAAATAGCCCTCCAAGACCACAGTAGATAATTGTTTCTCCTAAACTCATAGAGAAGCATAAATAAAATGAAGAAGCAGAGGAATCGCTCCCAGTTAAAAGGTCAAGAGAATTCCCCTGAAAGAACAATGAAACAGACCTCTTCAGTCTAATAGACACCAAATTCAAAAAGGAGATAATGAAAATACTAAAGGAATTAAGAAGGGCTATTGATAGAGGTGCAGATTACCGTTATCAAGGAACTAGAAACTATAAAGAGGAGCAAAAAAAAAAATTAGAAAACTCATTTGCCAAGACGAAAGCTAAGCTTAAGGCAATAAAAGGCAGGTTGAATAATGAATAACGAATAAGTGATCTGGAAGACAGAATAATGGAAATCACCTAATCAGAACAGCAGACAGAAAGCCAAATGAAAAAAAAAATGAGAGCAATATAAGAGACCTATGGGATAATATAAAGCGTGCCAATCTACACAGAATAGGGATCCCAGAAGGAGAAGAAAGAGAAAAGGGGACCGAAAATGTATTTGAAGAAATTATGGCTGAAAACTTCCCAAACCTAAAGAACAAAACACATATCCACATACAGGAAGCACAGAGTGTCCCAAACAGACCTACATCAAGACATAATTAAAGTGGCAAAAGTTAAAGAAAGGTCTCTAAAGGCAGCAAGAGAAAAACAAAGAGTTAATGAGAAGGGAACCCCATAAGTCTATCAGCTGATTTCTCTACAGAAACATTACAGGCCAGAAGGGAGAAGGAAGATATATACAAAGTCCTGAAAGGGAAAAATCTGCAACTTCGGATACTCTACCCAGCAAGATCATCATTCAGAATAGGAGAGAGAAAGAATTTCTCAGACAAGCAAAAAACTAAAAGAACACAGCAATACTAAACCTGTCATAAGGAAATATTGAAAGGTCTTCTCTAAATAGAAGAGAAGCAAGAATCTATAGGAAAGCGAAAATCACAATTGGAAAGTAAATCACTTAAATAAGCCAGTACACAGATTTAAAAAAATTTTTTTAAATACGATTTCTGTGAAAGCAATGACAACCACAATGAACAGCAAAAGCACAGGCATGCAGATGTAGAAGAGGACATCAAAATCATAAAATGTGGGGAAGGAGAGCAAGAAAATATACGTATATATTTTTCAGAATGTGTTTGAGCCTATATGACTACCAGTCTAAAGCAAATAGATATTGGAAGGGGTTAACATACTTGAAAAACAGGGTAGCCACAAATCAAAAACATATAATAGATTCACAAAAACCAAAGAAGAGAACACAAGCATAATATAAAAGATCGAACTCAAAAGGAAAAGAAGAAATACAAAATCAATTCGAAAACAAGGTTTAAAATGGCAATAAATACATATCAATAATTACCTTAAATGTCAATGGACTAAATGCTCCAATCAAAAGACACAGTGGCAGACCGGATTAAAAAAAAAAAACATGAGCCTACAACATGCTGCCTACAAGAGACCCACTATAGGGCAAAGGACACAGATTGAAAGCGAGGGGCTGGAAAAAGATGTCTTGTCATGGCATGAAATGACAAGAAAGCAAGGGTAGCCATACTCACATCAGACAAAACAGACTTTAAAACAAAGGCAATAAAGAAAGATAAAGAAGGACACTATATAATGATAAAAAGGATCAATACAAGAAGAGGATATTACACTCATCAACATATATGCACCTAATATGGGAGCACCCAAATACATAAAACAAATACTAACAAAGGGCAAAATTGACAGGAATACAATAATAGCAGGAGAATTTAACACCCCATCACATCAATGGGCAGATCTTCTAGATAGAAAATCAGTAAGGCAACAGAGATCCTAAAGGATACAATAGGACAGTTAGACTAATGATATTTTCAGGACATTAGATTTAAAAAAAAAACAAAGAACAACAAAAAAACCCAGAATACACATTCTTTTCAAGTGCACGTGGAACATTCTCTAGGATTGACCACATACTAGGGCACAAAACAAGCCTCAACAGATTAAGAGTATAGAGATTATTTCAGCATCTTTTCTGACCACAGTTGCATGAAACTAGAAATCAACCACAGAAAAACAAGAAAAAAAAAACCGATTACACGGAGACTAAGTAACATGTTACTGAAAAACCAATGGGTCAATGATGAAATCAAGAAGTAAATCAGGGCTTCCCTGGTGGCACAGTGGTTGAGAATCTGCCTGCTAATGCAGGGGACACGGGTTCAAGCCCTGGTCTGGGAGGATCCCACATGGCGCAGAGCAACTAGGCACGTGAGCCACAACTACTGAGCCTGCGCTCCGCAACAAGAGAGGCCACCATAGTGAGAGGCCCGCGCACCGCGATGAAGAGCGGCCCCCGCTTGCCACAAATAAAGCCCTCACACAGAAACGAAGACGCAGCACAGCAAAAATAAATAAACTCCTACCCCCAACATCTTCTTTAAAACAAACAGAAAACAATGCATATGCCCTTTTAAAAAGAAAGTAAATTAATAAATACCTTGAGACAAATGACAATGAAAACACAACCATACAAAATCTATGGGATGCAGCAAAAGCAGTTCTTGGAAGTTCATAGCAATACAGACTCTCTTCAAGAAACAAGAAAAATCTTAGACTTCCCTGGTGGCACAGTGGTTAAGAATCTGCCTGCCAACGCAGGGGACACAGGTTCGAGCCCTGGTCCGGGAAGATCCCACATGCCGCGGAGCAACTAAGCCCATGCACCACAACTGCTGAGCCTGTGTTCTAGAGCCCACGAGCCACAACTACTGAAGCCCGCGGGCCTAGAGCCCATGCTCCACAACAAGAGAAGCCACCGCAATGAGAAGCCCACACACTGCAATGAAGGGTAGCCCCCTGCTCACAGCAACTAGAGAAAGCCCACATGCAGCAATGAAGAGCCAACGCAGCCAAAATTAACTAAATAAACTTATTTTAAAAATTAAAAAAATTTTAAAAAGAAACAAGAAAAATCTCAAATAAAAAACCTAACCTACCACCTAGAAGAATTAGAAAAAGAAAAGCCAAGCCTAAAGTCAGCAGAAGGAAGGAAACAACAGAGATCAGAGAGGAAGTAGAGATTAAAAAGCAATAGAAAAAAAATCAATAAAACCAAGAGCTGGTTCTTTGAAAGGGTAAACAAAATTGACAAACCTCTGGCCAGGCTCACCAAGAAAAGAGAGAGGACCCAAATACAATAAATAAAAGAGGAGAAATTACAACTGATACCACAGAAAACCATACGAAACCATGAGAGAATACTATGAACAATTATATACCAACAAACTAAATAACTTAGAAGAAATGGACAAGTTTCTAGAAACACACAGCCCACCAAAACTGAATCAAGAAGATAATTTGAACAGATAAGAAGATAATTTGAACAGACCTATCACTGGAAGTGAAATAGAATCTGTAATAATAATAATAATAATAACAACTCTCTACAAAAGTCCAAGACCAGATGGCTTCATGGGCAAATTCTACCCAGCACACAAAGAAAAACTTAAACCAATCATTCTCAAACTCTTCCAAAAGACTGAAGAGGAGGGAACACTCCCAAAGACATTCTATGAAGCCACCATCACCCCAATACCAAAACCAGACAAGGACACTACCAAAAAAGAAAATTACAGGCCAATATGTTTGAATATAGATGCAAAAATTCTCCACAAAACATTAGCAAACCAAATCCAACAACATATAAAAAAAGATCATACCCATGACCAAGCTGGATCCATCCCAGGGTCACAAGGATGGTTCAGCATACGCAAAAATCAATGTAATACACCACAGCAACAAAACACAAAAACCACATGATCATCTCAATAGATGCAGAAAAAGCATTTGATAAAATTCAACATCCATTCATGATAAAAAAAAAATGCTTACAAAAGTGGGTATAGAGGGAACATTTCAACATAACAAAAGCTATTTATGACAAACCAACAGCCAACATAATACTCAACAGTGAAAACCTAAAAGCATTCTTGCTAAGGTCTGGAACAAGACAAGGATGCCCGCTCTCACCACTGCTATTCAAAAGAGTATTGGAAGTCCTAACCACAGCAATCAGACAAGTAAAAAGGTATCCAATTGGTAGGTAAGAGGTAAAACTGTCATTATATTCATATAACATGATACATATAGAAAACCCTAAAGACTCCACGCAGAAACTACTGGAACTGATAAATGAGTTCAGCAAGGTAGCAGGATACAAGATTAACATACGGAAGTGGGCTGCATTTTTTTACATTAACAATGAAATATCAGAAAGGGAATGTAAAACACGATCCTGTTTAAAATCACATCAAAAAATACTTAGGAATAAATCTGACCAATGAGGTGAAAGACTTATGGGCTGAGAACTATAAAACATTAATGAAGGAAACTGAAGAGGATTCAAAGAAATGGAAGGATATTCCATGCTCTTGGATTGGAAGAATTAACATTGTCAAAATGGCTGTACTACCCAATCTATAGATTTAATGCAATCCCTATCAAATTACCCATGACATTTTTCACAGAACTAGAATAATCCTAAAATTTACATGGAACCATAAAAGACCCAAAATATTACCAAAGCAATCCTGAGGAAAAAGAACAAAGCAGGAGATGTAACCCTCCCAGACTTCAGACAACACTACAAAGCTACAGTAATCAAAACAGCGCATGGTACTTGGCACAAAAACAGATATATGGACCAATGGAACACAACAGAGATCCCAGAAATAAACCCACACACCTACAGTCAATTAATCTTCGACAAAGGAGGCAAGAATTTACAATGAGGAAAAGAGAGTTGGGAACGTTGGACAGCCGCATGTAAATCAATGAAGTTAGAACACACCCTCACACCATACACAAAAATAAACTCAAAATGGCTTAAAGACTTAAACGTAAGACATGACACCATAAAACTCCTAGAAGAGAACACAGGGAAAACATTCTCTGACATAAAAGGTACCAATGTTTTCTTAGGTCAGCCTCCCAAGGCAGTAGAAATAAAAGCAAAAACAAACAAATGGGACCTAATCAAACATAAGCTTTTGCACAGCAAAGGAAACTGTAAACAAAAAGACAACCTACTGACTGGGAAAAAATATTTGCAAACGATGCAACTGACAAGGGATTAATGTCCAAAATACAGAAACAGCTCATACAACTCAATATCAAAAAAAAAAAATGGGAAGATCTAAATAGACATTTCTCTAAAGTAGACACACAAACGGCCAACAGGCACATGAAAAGATGCTCAGCATCGCTAGTTATCAGAAAAATGCAAATCAAAACTATGAGGTACCACCTCACACAGGTCAGAATGGCCATCAAAAAGTCTGTAAATAACATGCTGCAGAGGGTGTGGAGTAAAGGGAGCCTCCTACACTGTCGGTGGGAATGTACATTGGTGCAGCCACTATGGAGAACAGTATGGAGGTGCCTCAAAAAACTGAAAATAGAGCCACCATAGGACCCGGCAATCCCATTCCTGGGCATATATGCAGAGAAAACTCTAATTCGAAAAGATACATGCTCCCCAGTGTTCATAGCAGCACTACTTGCAATAGCCAGGGCATGGAAGCCACCTAAATGTCCATCGACAGATGAATGGATAGAGAAGATGTGGTGTGTATACACAGTGGAATACTACACACCCATAAAAACGAATGAAATAATGCCATGTGCAGCAACACAGATGGACCTAGAGATTATCATACTAAGTGAAGTCAGGCAGGCAGAGAAAGACAAATACCATGTGATATCCCTTATACGTGGAATCTAAAATACAGCACAAATGAGCTTATCTGGGAAACAGAAACAGACTCACAGATATAGGGAACAGACTTGTGGTTGCCAAGGGTCAGGGAGGTGGGGAGGGATGCACTGGGAGGTGGGATTAGCAGATATAAGCTACTATATATAGAATGGATAAACAAGGTCCTACTGTACAGCACAGGGAACTGTATTCCATATCCTGTGATAAACCACGACGGAAAAGAATATGAAAAAGAATGTATTTATGTGTATAACTGAATCACTCTGCTGTACGGCAAAAATTAACACAACACTGTAAATCAACTATTTTCCATAAAATAATTTTTTTTAAAAAAAGTACGTTTCCCCATGTACGTGACAGATCATCTGTGGCGGGACTAGGCACTGAGAAGAAACGTGGAAGAAATAACGAGTATCCTCGCCCTCCAGGGGTTTTACAGTCTCATCAGGAAAAGTTAACATGTCTTAATCCTGAAAATATTTAGTAATTAAGAAAAATACTTGGATTCATAGGAAGATGGCGGAAGAGTAAGAGGCAGAGATCACCTTCCTCCCCACAGATACACCAGAAATACATCTACACGTGGAACAACTCCTACAGAACACCTACTGAACGCTGGCAGAAGACCTCAGACCTCCCAAAAGGCAAGAAACTCCCCACGTACCTGGGTAGGGCAAAGGAAAAAAGGAAAAACAGAGACAAAAGGATAGGGACGGGACCTGCACCAGCGGGAGGGAGCCGTGAAGGAGGAAAGGTGTGCACACATTAGAAGCCCCTTCGCGGGTGGAGACTGCGGGTGGCGGAGGGGGAGAGCTTCGGCACCGCGGAGGAGAGCGCAGCCACAGGGGTGCGGAGGGCAAAGCGGAGAGATTCCCGCACAGACGATCGGGGCCGACCGGCACTCACCAGCCCGAGAGGCTTGTCTGCTCCCCCGCCGGGGCGGGCGGGGCTGCGAGCTGAGGCTCGGGCTTCGGTCGGAGCGCAGGGAGAGGACTGGGGTTGGAGGCGTGAACACAGCCTGAAGGGGGTTAGTGCGCCACGGCTGGCTGGGAGGGAGTCCGGGGAAAAGTCTGGAGCTGCCGAAGAGGCAAGAGACTTTTTCTCACCTCGTTTCCTGGTGCGCGAGGAGAGGGGATTCAGAGCGCTGCTTAAAGGAGCTCCAGAGACGGGCGCGAGCCGCGGCTAACAGCGCGGACCCCAGAGACGGGCATGAGACGTTAAGGCTGCTGCTGCCGCCACCAAGAAGCCAGTGTGCGAGCACAGGTCACTCTCCACACCCCCCTTCCGGGGAGCCTGTGCAGCCCGCCACTGCCAGAGTCCCGGGATCCAGGGACAACTTCCCCGGGAGAACGCACGGCGCGCCTCAGGCTGCTGCAACGTCACGCCGGCCTCTGCCGCCGCAGGCCCGCCCCGCACGCCGTGCCCCTCCCTACCCCCGGCCTGAGTGAGCCAGAGCCCCCGAATCAGCGGCTTCTTTAACCCCGTCCTGTCTGAGCGAAGAACAGACGCCCTCCAGCGACCTACACGCAGAGGCGGGGCCACATCCAAAGCTGAGCCCCGGGAGCTGTGCGAACAAAGAGGGAAATCTCTCCCAGCAGCCTCAGGAGCAGCGGATTAAAGCTCCACAATCAACTTGATGTACCTGCATCTGTGGAATACCTGAATAGACAACGAACCATCCCAAATTGAGGAGGTGGACTTTGGGAGCAAGATTTATTATTTTTTCCCCCTTTCCTCTTTTTGTGAGTGTGTATGTGTATGCTTATGTGTGAGATTTTGTCTGTATAGCTTTGCTTCCACCATTTTTCCTAAGGTTGTATCCGCCCGTTTTTTTAAACAAATTTTTCTTAATTATTTTTAATTTAATAACTTTATTATATTTTACTTTATTTTATTTTACTTTATCTTCTTTCTTTCTTCTTTCCTTCCTTCCCTCCTTCCTTCCTTCCTCCCACCCACCGTCCCTCCCTCCCTCCTTTCTTTCTTTCCTTTTCTTCTTTCTTCCTTCCTTCCTTCCCTCCTTTCTTTCTTTCTTTCTTCCTACTTCTACTAATTCTTTCTCTCTACTTTTTCTCCCTTTTATTCTGAGCCATGTGGATGAAAGGCTCTTGGTGCTGCAGACAGGAGTCAGTGCTGTGCCTCTGAGGTGGGAGAGCCAACTTCAGGACACTGGTCCACAAGAGACCTCCCAGCTCCCCATAATATCAAACGGCAAAAATCTCCCAGAGATCTCCATCTCAACACCAGCACCCAGCTTCACTCAATGACCAGCAAGCTACAGTGCTGGACACCCTATGCCAAACAACTAGCAAAACAGGAACACAACCCCACCCATTAGCAGAGAGGCTGCCTAAAATAATAAGTCCACAGACACCCCAAAACACACCACCAGATGTGGACCTGCCCACCAGAGAGACAACGTCCAGCCTCATCCACCAGAACACAGGCACTAGTCCCCTCCACCAGGAAGCCTACACAACCCAATGAGGCAACCTTAGCCACTGGGGACAGACATCAAAAACAACGGGAACTACGAACCTGCAGCCTGCAAAAAGGAGACCCCAAACACAGTAAGATAAGCAAAATGAGAAGACAGAGAAACAAACAGCAGATGAAGGAGCAAGATAAAAACCCACCAGACCTAACAAATGAAGAGGAAATAGGCAGTCTACCTGAAAAAGAATTCAGAATGATAGTAAAGATGATCCAAAATCTTGGAAATAGAATAGACAAAATGCAAGAAACATTTAACAAGGACCTAGAAGAACTAAAGAGAAAACAAGCAATGATGAACAACACAATAAATGAAATGAAAAACACTCTAGAAGGGATCAATAGCAGATTAACTGAGGCAGAAGAACGGATAACTGACCTGGAAGATAAAATAGTGGAAATAACTACTGGAGAGCAGAATACAGAAAAAAGAATGAAAAGAACTGAGGACAGTCTCAGAGAGCTCTGGGACAACATTAAATGCACCAACATTTGAATTATAGGGGTTCCAGAAGAAGAAGAGAAAAAGAAAGGGACTGAGAAAATATTTGAAGAGATTATAGTTGAAAACTTCCCTAATATGGGAAAGGAAATATTTAATCAAGTCCAGGAAGCACAGAGAGTCCCATACAGGATAAATCCAAGGAGAAATACACCAAGACACATATTAATCAAACTCTCAAAAATTAAATACAAAGAAAGCATATTAAAAGCAGCAAGGGAAAAACAACAAATAACACACAAGGGAATCCCCATAAGGTTAACAGCTGATCTCTCAGCAGAAACCCTGCAAGCCAGAAGGCAGTGGCAGGACATACTGAAAGTGATGAAGGAGAAAAACCTGCAACCAAGATTACTCTACCCAGCAAGGATCTCATTCAGATTTGACAGAGAAATTAAAAGCTTTACAGACAAGCAAAAGCTGAGAGAGTTCAGCACCACCAAACCAGCTTTACAACAAATGCTAAAGGAACTTCTCTAGGCAAGAAACACAAGAGAAGGAAAAGACCTACAATAACGAACCCAAAACAATTTAGAAAATGGGAATAGGAACATTCATATCGATAATTACCTTAAATGTAACTGGATTAAATGCTCCCACCAAAAGACACAGATTGGCTGAATGGATACAAAAACAAGACCCATATATATGCTGTCTACAAGAGACCCACTTCAGACCTAGAGACACATACAAACTGAAACTAAGGGGATGGAAAAAGATATTCCATGCAAATGGAAATCAAAAGAAAGCTGGAGTAGCAATTCTCATATCAGACAAAATAGACTTTAAAATAAAGACTATTACAAGAGACAAAGAAGGACACTACATAATGATCAAGGGATCAATCCAAGAAGAAGATATAACAATTGTAAATATTTATGCACCCAACATAGGAGCGCCTCAATACATAAGGCAAATACTAACAGCCATAAAAGGGGAAATCGACAGTAACACATTCATAGTAGGGGACTTTAACACCCCACTTTCACCAATGGCCAGATCATCCAAAATGAAAATAAATAAGGAAACACAAGCTTTAAATGATACATTAAACAAGATGGACTTAATTGATATTTATAGGACATTCCATCCCAAAACAACAGAATACACATTTTTCTCAAGTGCTCATGGAACATTCTCCAGGATAGATCATATCTTGGGTCACAAATCAAGCCTTGGTAAATTTAACAAAATTGAAATTGTATCAAGTATCTTTTCCGACCACAAAGCCATGAGACTAGATATCGATTACAGGAAAAGATCTGTAAAAAATACAAACACATGGAGGCTAAACAATACACTACTTAATAACGAACTGACCACTGAAGAAATCAAAGAGGAAATTTAAAAATACCTAGAAACAAATGACAATGGAGACACGACGACCCAAAACCTATGGGATGCAGCAAAAGCAGCTCTAAGAGGGAACTTTATAGCAATACAAGCCCACCTTAAGAAACAGGAAACATCTCGAAAAAACAACCTAACCTTGCACGTAAAGCAATTAGAGAAAGAACAAAAAAACCCCAAAGGTAGTAGAAGGAAAGAAATCATAAAAATCAGATCAGAAATAAATGAAAAAGAAATGAAGGAAACGATAGCAAAGATCAATAAAACTAAAAGCGGTTCTTTGAGAAGATAAACAAAATAGATAAACCATTAGCCAGACTCATCAAGAAAAAAAGGGAGAAGACTCAGATCAATAGAATTAGAAATGAAAAAGGAGAAGTAACAAGTGACACTGCAGAAATACAAAAGATCATGAGAGATTACTACAAGCAACTCTATGCCAATAAAATGGACAACCTGGAAGAAACGGACAAATTCTTAGAAATGCACAACCTGCCAAGACTGAACCAGGAAGAAATAGAAACTATAAACAGACCAATCACAAGCACTGAAATTGAAACGGTGATTAAAAATCTTCCAACGAACAATAGCCCAGGACCAGATGGCTTCACAGGCGAATTCTATCAAACATTTAGAGAAGAGCTAACACCTATCCTTCTCAAACTCTTCCAAAATATAGCAGTGAGAGGAACACTCCCAAATTCATTCTACGAGGCCACCATCACCTTGATACCAAAACCAGACAAGGATATCACAAAGAAAGAAAACTACAGGCCAATATCACTGAGGAACATAGATGCAAAAATCCTCAACAAAATACTAGAAACAGAATCCAACAGCACATTAAAAGGATCATACACCATGATCAAGTGGGGTTTATTCCAGGAATGCAAGGATTCTTCAATATACGGAAATCAATCAAGGTGATAAACCATATTAACAAATTGAAGGAGAAAAACCATATGATCATCTCAATAGATGCAGAGAAAGCTTTTGACAAAATTCAACACCTATTTATGACAAAAACCCTCCAGAAAGTAGGCATAGAGGGAAGTTTCCTCAACATAATAAAGGCCATATATGACAAACCCACAGCCAACATCATTCTCAATGGTGAAAAGCTGAAAGCATTTCCACTAAGATCAGGAACAAGACAAGGTTGTCCACTCCCACCACTCTTATTCAATATAGTTTTCGAAGTTTTAGCCACAGCAATCAGAGAAGAAAGGGAAATAAAAGGAATCCAAATCAGAAAAGAAGAAGTAAAGCTGTCACTGTTTGCAGATGACATGATACTACACATAGAGAATCCTAAAGATGCTACCAGAAAACTACTAGAGCTAATCAATGAATTTGGTAAAGTAGCAGGATACAAAATTAATGCCCAGAAATCTCGGCAGTCCTATACACTAATGATGAAAAATCTGAAAGTGAAATCAAGAAAACACTCTCATTTACCATTGCAACAAAAAGAATAAAATATCTAGGAATAAACCTACCTAAGGAGACAAAAGACCTGTATGCAGAAAATTATAAGACACTGATGAAAGAAATTAAAGATAATACAAATAGATGGAGAGAGATACCATGTTCTTGGATTGGAAGAATCAACACTGTGAAAGTGAGTCTACTACCCAAAGCAATCTACAGATTCAATGCAATCCCTATCAAACTATCACTGGCATTTTTCACAGAACTAGAACAAAAAATTTCATAATTTGTATGGTAACACAAAAGACCCCGAATAGCCAAAGCAATCTTGAGAACAAAAAACGGAGCTGGAGGAATCAGGCTCCCTGACTTCAGACTATACTACAAAGCTACAGTAATCAAGACAGTATGGTACTGGCACAAAAACAGAAAGATAGATCAATGGAACAGGATAGAAAGCACAGAGATAAACCCACGCACATATGGTCACCTTATCTTTGATAAAGGAGGCAGGAATGTACAGTGGAGAAAGGACAGCCTCTTCAATAAGTGGTGCTGGGAAAACTGGACAGGTACATGTAAAAGTATGAGATTAGATCACTCCCTAACACCATACACAACAATAAACTCAAAATGGATTAAAGACCTAAATGTAAGGCCAGACACTATTAAACTCTTAGAGGAAAACATAGGCAGAACACTCTATGACATAAATCACAGCAAGATCCTTTTTGACCCACCTCTTAGAGAAATGGAAATAAAAACAAACAAATGGGACCTAATGAAACTTAAAAGCTTTTGCACAGCAAAGGAAACCATAAACAAGACCAAAAGACAACCCTCAGAATGGGAGAAGATATTTGCAAATGAAGCAACTGTCATAGGATTAATTTCCAAAATTTACAAGCAGCTCATGCAGCTCAATAACAAAAAAACAAACAACCCAATCCAAAAATGGAGAAATAGACATTTCTCCAAAGAAGATATACAGACTGCCAACAAACACATGAAAGAATGCTCAACATCATTAATCATTAGAGAAATGCAAATCAAAACTACAATGAGATATCATCTCACACCAGTCATAATGGCCATCAACAAAAAATCTAGAAACAATAAATGCTGGAGAGGGTGTGGAGACAAGGGAACACTCTTGCACTGCTGGTGGGAATGTGAATTGGTACAGCCACTATGGAGAACAGTATGGAGGTTCCTTAAAAAACCACAAATAGAACTACCATACGACCCAGCAATCCCACACTACTGGGCATATACCCTGAGAAAACCATAATTCAAAAAGAGTCATGTACCACAATGTTCATTGCAGCTCTATTTACAATAGCCCAGAGATGGAAACAACCTAAGTGCCCATCATTGGATGAATGGATAAAGAAGATGTGGCACATATTTCAATGGAATATTACTCAGCCATAAAAAGAAACGAAATTGAGCTATTTGTAATGAGGTGGATGGACCTAGAGTCTTTCATACAGAGTGAAGTAAGTCAGAAAGAGAAAGACAAATACCGTATGCTAACACATATATATGGAATTTAAGAAAAAAAATATCATGAAGAACCTAGGGGTAAGACAGGAATAAAGACACAGACCTACTAGAGAACAGACTTGAGGATATGGGGAGGGGGAAGGGTGAGCTGTGACAAAGAGAGAGAGAGGCATGGACATATATACACTACCAAACGTAAGGTAGATAGCTAGTGGGAAGCAGGCACATAGCACAGGGATATCAGCTCGGTGCTTTGTGACCGCCAGGAGGGGTGGGATAGGGAGGGTGGGAGGGAGGGAGATGCAAGAGGAAAGAGATATGGGAACATATGTATATGTATAACTGATTCACTTTTTTATAAAGCAGAAACTAACACACCATTGTAAAGCAATTATACCCCAATAAAGATGTTAAAAAAAAAAAAAAAGAAAAATACTTTAGCAACAGCCATGCAACACTATTTAAATACTGTAGCGCAGAAAAGAACAAGGCTGATGAGATAACTACCCTCAACTCTAAACCATGCTACCCAGTTCCTCAAATTACCTAATTTTGTTGAATTAAAAAGCACTCTACTGTGACAGGGCGAGAGAGAGGCATGGACATATATACACTAACAAACGTAAGGTAGATAGCTAGTGGGAAGCAGCCGCATAGCACAGGGAGATCAGCTCGGTGCTTTGGGACCGCCTGGAGGGGTGGGATAGGGAGGGTGGGAGGGAGATGCAAGAGGGAGGAGATATGGGAACATATGTATATGTATAACTGATTCACTTTGTTATAAAGCAGAAACTAACACATCATTGTAAGGCAATTATACCCCAATAAAGATGTTTAAAAAAAAAAAAGCGCTCAAGCAAAGGTCTACGTCTGTGGGGAGTCTCGCTCTCTCCTGCACACCTCGCACGGATCTCAGCCTGTCCCTGGCGACCTGCTCTCTCCTGCCACTCCTCACTCATCTGCCGTGTTCCAGTCACACTCGGCCACAAGCATGTCACCTTCAACTGTCCCCTCCCCACACCTCCTGTCTGTGCCTCACCTGCTTCGTTCACTTGGCTGCACAGACGTTCACGCTGCTCCATCCCCGTCACCGTCGGCGGATTCCTGTCCCTCCCGGAAATCTGAACAGGCTTCTAGTTGCCTCCGGGCCTCCGGTCTCTTCCATTTCCCAGTGTCCTCCAGACTTTTGAAGGAGCAATTTATCTGAAATAGAATTCTGGTTGTCACATGCCTGCTAGAAAGAGGGAAGGACCCAGACTGTGATGTTTCGTATCTTTCTTAATCTCTTGTGCCATCCTCACCGCACCCCCTCATTCCCAGCGGTCACACAGGTTTCCTTGCTGCTGCTTGTATGAGGGAACTCCCATTCCTACCTGGCAAGCTTCCCTGTTCACTAAGGCCTGTAAAGCTTTTCCTCATGCTCCCAGCCTGTCTCTGTAGCTTCTTCCTCTTCTAGCTTTAGTGCTGTGACCCAGTAAAACAAATGCCTCAGAGACGGCACTTGGTTACTCTTCAATCTATTTCTCCACTGCTGTGACAAAGCACAAGCAACAACAACAAAAAAAATGGATCAGTTGGACCATGTCAAAACTTAAAACCTTAGTGTTTCAAAAGGCACAACGGAGTAAAAAGACAACCCATAGGATGGGGGAAATATTGCAAGCCTGTACCTGATAAGGGGCTGATATCCAGGATATAAAAGGAACTACTACAACTCAACAAAAAGACAACCTGATTTTAAAACGAGCAAAGGACCTAAGTGTCCACTGACAGATGAATGGATAAAGAAGATGTAGCACATATATACAATGGAATATTACTCAGCCATGAAAAGAAATGAAACTGAGTTATCTGTGGTGAGATGGATGGACCTAGAGTCTGTCATACAGAGTGAAGTAAGTCAGAAAGAGAAAAATACCGTATGTTAACACATATATATGGAATCTAAAAAAAAAAACAAAAAACAAAAAACAGATCTGAAGAACTAGGGGCGGGACAGGAATAAAGACGCAGAGGTAGAGAATGGACTTGAGGATATGGGGAGGGGGAAGGGTAAGCTGGGACAAAGTGATAGAGTGGCGTGGACATATATACACTACCAAATGTAAAATAGATAGCTAGTGGGAAGCAGCCGCATAGCACAGGGAGATCAGCGCGGTGCTTTGTGTCCACCTAGAGGGGCGGGATACAGAGGGTGGGAAGGAGGGGGACACAAGAGGGAGGGGATATGGGGATATATGTATATGTATAGCTGATTCACTTTGTTATAAAGCAGAAACTAACACAACAATGTAAAACAATTATACTCCAATAAAGATGTTAAAAAAATAAGTAAATAAAATGAGCAAAGGACTTGAATAGACATTTCTCCAAAGAAGATGTATAAATGGCCACTAAGCACAAGAAAAGATGCTCAGCATCACCGATCACCAGGGCAAAGCACAACTACAACTATGAGACGCGCCCTCACACCCACCAGGATGGCCACCAACCAAAAACAAACCAACAAAAATCGCAGTAAGTGCTGGTGAGGGTGTGGAGAAATTGGCACCCTTATGCACCGTCGGCAGAAACATAAAACGGTACAGCCGTGGTGGAAAACATTATGGTAGCTCCTCAAATTTTTTAAAAAGAATTACCCTACGATCCAGCAATTCTACTGGGTATGTACCCCAAAGAACTGAAAGCGAGGTCTCCATGAGACATGTATACGTGTTCGTAGCAGCATTACTCACAATAACCAAAAACTGGAAGCAAACCAAGTGTATACCCACTGATGTATAAACAGAATGTGGTCCATACATACACCAGACTATGATTCAGCCTTAAAAAGAAGGAAACTCTGAAAGGAAGGAAAAAATTCAGGAAATTCAATGTGGCTGAACCTTGAGGATGTAATACTAAGTGAAATAAGCCCGTCACAAAAGGGCAAATGCTATAAGATCTCTACTCACATGAGGTGCCTGGAGAGGTCAAATGCACAGAGGCAGGAAGTAGACGGTGGGGGCCAGGGGCTCCGGGAGTGGGGAGGGGAATGAAGGGGAAGCTAGTGTTTAATGGGGACAGAGTTTCAGTTTGGGACGATGGAAAGTTCTGGAGATGGGCGGTGACGATGGCCACACAACGCTGTGAATATACCTAATGCCGCTTAACTGTACACTTAAAAGTAGCTAAAATGGGAAGTTATATGTGTATTTCACAATTTTTAAAAAAGAGAAAAAGGAGACAACGCTAGTTAAGCCAGTGAGCGCTGAAGAGGAGATCGGAAAGATTCTATCGTGGGCACCTTCTTCTGTCCTCGAGACCGTCACTGAACGCTCTTAAACCAAGTTTTCAAAACCACAAATCCACAAAGAATTAAATTATAACCAAATGCATCAGAGTGTGCGCGCGTGCACGTCCACATTCTCCTGTAGCTTCCATCACATCTGAAAAGGGTTTTGACCCAGAAAAGAGCCAGCATTTACTGTGCTAAACCAAAGAACAATGGCTGGAGAAGCAGTTCTGGAGAGACAGAAGGAGGCCCTCTGAATAGCTGCTGGCCCACAAAAGCAACGAGAACCCAGACATCAGTGGCCAAAACTAACTTTCAGACTTTGGAGGCTGGGCTGTCTGCCCACTGAGCTGCGTAGGGCTTTGGTGTTAGGTTGCAAAGCTCTAGGGCTTCTGAGGTTATGCATCTAGATCTTAGAGGCCAAGGTGACACACTGAGACCCTCACTGCTGGAAAGGGGGCGCTGCGGGGGGAGGGGAGGAGGCCCTGTGGAGAGGGGTAGCTCGCCTCTGTGACTCAGCCTAAGTCACCCGGTTAGGGACGGCAGCCCCGCCTGAAACAGCGCTGCAGGCGCCCAGCACCGGGAGGGCCCGCCTGCCCAGGGTGCAGGCGTGAGAACCCGTCCCATAGACACACACGTCGGGACGGAGGCACGTGGGTCACAAAGCTCCGTCGTGTAACTGTTGGCTGCCTTTGGTGTGTTTGTTCTCTGACGTTTGGAGTGGCACGGGCTCCAAAGCTGGTCCCTGGGCCCCGGAAGGGAGGAGGGGCTGGTGCCCTGGGGGGTGGTCCTGACGCGCAGGAAGGAGGGTGGGGATGCTTTCTCCACGCAGTGAGATGCTCTGTGAGAATTCTGTTACACAGCTGCCCGACGAGGCAGCGAGTTGGGAGGTAAGCACAGGATGACGCACGCTCCGTGGGCAACGTGTGATGACCTGGTGGTCCCAAGAAGCCACGGCAGCCAAAGCACCCGGCCCCTCCCGAGGGCAGCGCGGGCAGCCCTGCTCGGGTCCCCACGTGCCCACAACTTCCCACTGGGACCTTCCGCGGGGCCGGTGCCCACCCGAAAGCAGCCTGCGCGGCTCCTGGACTCCTTTCCATCACTGGGCAGGGGAAACGTGCCTCCATTCGCGTCCTGGGGATGTGCAGAGGCTTCAGGGAAGCAGGTGGGTCTCTGCAGACGGGCTGCACCGCCCTGGCTGTCGGGGGCCTCACGGCTCCGTTCCCGGTGTCGCGTCCCATCAGCGTGACAGGAGCATCACACCGGACGTACTGCACATCTCCCGGGTCCTCGTCCCTCTGACACCGAGCAGAGGACTGTCCCCACGAGCGTACAGCGGCCTCCTGCTTCCCTCTGGGCCTCGGGCCGTGAGCGGAACAGAGAAGGAGATGCATCTGACCTCTGCTGCCTCCCTGACCCCAGGCGGTCAGGCTCAAGGGCACCGCAGAGCCCAGAGCCCGTGTGGAGAAGCCCGGAGAGTTCTGAGAAGGAGGCAGCTGCCTTGCTGTGCGCAATCTGGGGAAATGACGGGATTTTCTAAGGTCGTTACTGAGACCCACGGATCCATCTTAACAAGAACAACAGAACAGGCCCTCCTCCCAGTCACGTCTTGAGCGCGACCTTCCAGAATTCGAGACCTAAACTCCAGCATCACCTGCACCTTACACTAACTCGCCGCCAGTGTGACACGCCGGACAGGTGTGTCAGAGACGGGCGTGGCTTGTATTGGCACGGATTGACGCTGCTAACGTGTTGTTTGAGCACCATTTGCACACTTTCCGAGCGGTAGTCTCTTCTCTCTGATGATTTTATTTCAGCACCTGCCCTGGAGAGGTAATGGTGGACAGAGCACGGGGCACTTCCCCTGAAATTGCTAAAAGAAAAAAAAAAAAAACCCAATAAACGGCCCCAGCTGTCCTGAACGCCCCCAGCTGTCCTGATTATTTTTAGTCGGGATTTATCATTGGTAAACTTTGTTTTGTGTATGCATGTAAGATACTTGGGTTTTATTTCAATTTACCATTTCCGGATTTTTTCCTAATACAGAAATTAGGTATGACTGTCGTCATTACCATCACCTGGTATCATGACAACAGAATGAAGATGATGCCAATCTTGGATTGTGGACAGTGACACTTCTCTTCCTTAGAATAATGTCCTTTTCTATGGAAAGTTATCTAGAGAAGGAATGATAGCGTGCTAATTATGTTGGCACCTAGACACACACACACACACACAATCTATTTTCCCCAGAAAAACGCTTGAACGTTTGAAAGCCGCTGCCTGTATATAATACGAAACAAAGTTATTTTCTGAGTGTGGATACAATATATCAGAGTTTAAGAACTGGTGACAAGATAGCACAATTCACAGCTCTTTTTCACAGCTGGTAAAGCTCATTTCAACAGCCCAGGAAAACTAGCAACAGTTGCTCTGGGATCAGTGAAGCGCAGGAAACAAAAGCAGCCTCTTTGGAATAATACCTCAACATGAAGCACGGAAGAGGGGGCATAACCGCTAATCCTGAACACAGTCACATCACCAGCTTTCAGCACACACTGACGAACTTACAGATGCTATAGCCAACTGCCCAGTTAACAGCCCCGGTTAGACTCCCCGAGAAGCACCTGCAAGAACAGTGCTTGTCCCGAAAGAAGAGCCACAGAAACCGCAGGGACCATGCACTTCAAGGGTCAGTGAACAGCTCGGAGCAGGGAGCCCTGGCGGAGGGCACAGCCCCTGTGAGGGGAGGGCTGCAGGGCGCCCCCCGCCCCCGCAACGCCCGGGCAAGGCGTGTCATTCACGGAGAAGCCCCAAATGAGAAAATTCTGCCTGAAGCCAACGTTACCTGATGCTTCCAAAACCACAAACTGGTAGAGGTGGCGCAGAGTCATTGGTCCCGAGCTGCAGTGTCCCTGTACAGTTGGTACCCAACCAGGCTCCTCTGGGCTGACGCACAGCAAGCCAAACGCCGAGACGCCCGGGTCTGTTGGCCAGGCAGCCAAGCCAGGAGAGGGGAGGGCAAACCTCAGCTCTGGCGTCCCGGAAGGGAAGGGGCTCGGGGTATTTACGCGATAACGAATAAAGAAGCAGGGCCACCTGAGGCGTGGGGAGCGCGGGGAAAGGTGATGATTGGAGAAAGCTGCGGGACTTCTTCTGCGCAGGCGCAGGCGCAGCTGGGCTACAGGCCGCTGCACGGTCTAAAGGGCGCTGGGCGGGCCCTCGCGCAGGCCCGGCTCGGGAATCGGTGGTCCCATCCGGCCGCAACCAGTTCAGCTCCAACTGGACGCAGCTGATTCCAAGCTGCTGGGAAACAACCCGGGCAAACAGCCTATTGCTTAGGCTGCGTGCTGCCTGGTGGACACGCAAGTCTTAACTGACCTTGATTAGGGCAGGTGAAAAGGATTTGACTCGTGACCCACGGACTCGCAGTCAGATGTCTGAGCTGCAGGTGGCCTGTGGCGGCTGTACGGTCATGGGGTGTCTGGGCATCCCCCTCCACCCAAGTCCACGACCTGCCGCTGGTACCCCAGGCGTTCTCCGGGACCCTGGGCGCTCACCAGTCGGCCTGGAAGTGGAGTCCAGGCCCAGGCTGCAGGCAGGGACGCGGCCCCGGGGCGGAGGGCGAATCTGCCGGTTGGGATCTCGAGTTTTCCTTAGTCCCCAGCTGTTTCCTCACCCCAAGGAGGCCTGTGATAGGGACTCGACGATCGATCACCAACGCGGGCAGGGTCCCCGAGCAGGTCCTGGGCGAGCGAGGCCTCTCCTGCCCGCCCCCGGGTCCCCAGCTCCGGAGCACGAGGCGGCGGCCGGGAGGAATGAGCCGGACTGAGCCGAGAGCCGGCGGGCGCTGCCCGGGGCGGGGTGGCCCCCAAGTGCCCGCCGCCGCTCTCAGGCCGGGCTCCCTTCGCGGGCCGCAGCGCTGACGCAGGCCTGCGTCCTCACCCAGCCACCGCCCCCGCGCCCGCCCCTGCAGCTCCCGGCGCGCGACCCCCGCGGGCGGCCGTCCCCCGGAACGCAGGCTCCGCGCGCC
>NW_021703776.1:102075577-102130373 GCF_005190385.1 Monodon monoceros | reverse complement strand
GGCCGTCCCCCGGAACGCAGGCTCCGCGCGCCCCCTGCCGGCCGGCCGAGCGCGCAGCCCGCAGGCGCCGAGCCCGCCCGCGCGCCGCTCGCCCACGGCCTCTGGACGGGCCCCGGCGTAGCCTCGCTGTGACCCCGGCCCTCGGCTCCCGGGGTCTCGGACGGGGCCCGGCGGAGGCCCGCCCGCCCGCTCGCCCCGGGCTCCGCGCCTCAGGGCCGCCGAGGCCCACCTACCCCTCCAGGTGCGGGGGCTGCGCCGCCCTCGGCGCGGTGGGAGCGGACGGCGCAGGCGCAGACGGGGCTCACCCCGGCCCCCGCCCCCCGCAGCCACCCGGTGACCCCGCGTCCGGTTCACGCGGCCTGCGCTCCCGGGGAGCCTCGGCCCACCCATCACTTTCCCACGGACTAGAGCCCGCCCACCTCCAGCGCCTGGAAACCTGTTTCGCAGAGATTTTTCAGGTGGTAGTTTGGGAAACTTGAAATGCAAATGGCCAGGCATCCTTCCAGCTCTTTGGTTAAAAAAAAAGAATTCTAGTCGTTCTGAATAACACCAGCTTCAGTTTACTGACAACCGCAGGCCAGGAGATTCCACCGACGTTCACATCACCGTTCCCTCTGGGTTAGTCTCTGCCTCACGAAGGAGGAACTTGGGCCCTGAGAGGTTACTTAGGACACTTGCCCCAGGACACACAGCAGGCCCATCTGACTCTGAAGCCTGTGGCCTGCACGCGGTGCCTGGCCTCTCTGTCCTCACGGCCTCTCCTTGTCGGAATCGTTCTCTCCGGGAGGCCAGGGGACGGGATGGCTGGTCCAGGGCCAGCCCAGCTCCTCTGAGAAGCTCCCGGCCCGCCAGCCACAGCAGGTGTCAAACCATTCTTGCTGGTTGGATTTGTACCTCACTTGCTGACCATCGGACCTGCATCTGGCCACTCGGTCCTGGGAGGTGGGGTAGCGTGTGCCAGTGAGCGACGGATCCCCGCCGGCAGAAAGCCCGCCACTCTCCCCAGGGTGTTCTTAGGAAATTTACCCTCCGTGATCGGCAGGATATTTTGGTAAAACCAAGCTGTCTATAGTAAAGGTGGCTTCGTCAGGACGAACTGTGGTCGAACCCAAGTCCGTGTGCCTGACGCACAGTGAGGCTGAGCAAAGTTTGGAGCAGAGAAAGGTTTATTGCAGGGGCCAAGGAAGGAGAACGGGCAGCTCACACTCAAAAAGCCAGAAGTACCCAATGGTTTTCAGGGAAGGGTTTTTCTAGGCCAAACTGGGGAGAGGGCTGCACCTCCCCCTTGCCATTAAGCTGCATTTTGCGATTTTCTAAAATTAAAGGCCTTCAGTGGCATGGGTGAACCCCTGAGAGACACAGCAGCACTTGCCTGGGTTTCGAGAGGGAGCTAGCCACTCAGCCCCACTCTGCACCGGGCTCCTCCGGGCGTGTGCAGCCGGCCCCATGGCCTTTCCCTGACCAGAGAGCCAACAGCAGGCCCGCGGACGGCTGCTGGCGCCTCCCGGCTCTCCCGAGGTGGATGTTGGGAGAATCCGGGCTCTCAGAGATGCCTGAGGAAGGGGGCAGCCCTGCAGGGTCCGGTGGTGCTGCGGCCGCCCCCTTCCCAGGAGCGCAGAGGACACGGTGGGCCCAGCTCCTGTTCCCTCCAGAAGCAGCCTGGCTGCTGGAGCTGCCTCCTGCAGAGGACGGGGTGGGAGGGGCACGGCCTGCTCCCCGAGCCACAGGCTTCTGCACCCCCGGGAGGGCTTCTCTGTCCTGTGGCTGCCCTGCAGCCCCGGTACCTTCTTCCTCCCCCCACGCCCAGATCATTCCCTGATAGGAAACCCTGCTTTAGGGACTGAGCTGCATCACTGCCTCCCATCCCCCGGCCCTAACTTACCGCCAGTGCCTCCGAATGGGACCTAATTTGGAGGTCTTTTCTTCATCACCACAGATGAGCAAGTGAAGTTGAGCTCGTTAGGGTGGGTCCTAATCCAGTGGGAGGGGTGTCCTCATGGAAAGGGGAAAGGTGGACACAGACAGGCAGGCACACGGGGACGATGCCGTTTGAAGGTCGGAGTTCTGCTGCCCCAACCAAGGGACCACCAAACGCTGGAGGAGGCTTTCAGATCCCTCCCTGCAGCCTTCAGGAGCCCGGCCCCGCCGACGCTTCTATACGGACTTCGGCCTCTAGAATCGGGAGAGCCCACGTGTCTGTTGTTTAAGCTGCCCGGTTTGCGGCACTGTGTTAACAGCAGCCCCAGGCAACTAGTACCCCTGCCATTCTTTTTTACAAATAATGCAACGAAAGTTCAGAAAGACCGGCAGAGCACCGGGTCCCGCCGCCAGAGCACACGGTGGAGCCATGCTCACCCCGATCCAGAAAGGCAGCCCACCAGGGCTGCTGCCACCTCTGCACCCCGTCCGCCGGGCCCCCTCCTTTGCCCGCCCCCCCCGCCCCGCTCTCCTATTCCCACCGGGCTGGGCCCCACTGAGCTGTGGGTTCAGCAGGACTGCTCTGGGGAGAGGGTAAAAGGGGGAGAGAGAGAGGAGAGAGAGAATCTTACTCTTCCAGACAGAGGAGTTCAGCACTGAAACTCTTCGGTAACTGACACTTTATACAAACGGAACTTTCAAGCCGTTGATTAGGTCCTAGTGATTGAATAACTGAAGACACATTTGCTGGGTTTGGCTGAAGTGCCCACAGCTGCGTGCTGTGAGACTGAGGAAGCCTGAAGAGTTTCGCACGAGACCGAGCATTGCTGAGAGGCTGTTACCCCGGAGCAGGGAGGCCCCACCCACCGTTCATGGCCTTTGACTTGCACGGGGCTCCCCGGACAGCCTGCTGCCAGTTAGTGAGCTCAGTAAAGCTCCAGAGAAGCTCCAGCCCCTCAAAGTGCTCTCCCCCTCCCCCAGCACAGCAGAGGGTCCGCCTGCGGGGTGGGATTCCCAAGGCTTGGGAGCAAGTGGTGGTCCCGCCTCCGGGGGCAACTCCCCACACCATGACCTGCCAGCTCCGCCTGTCCCCTTCTGCCGCTCACAGCCCAGCGCTGGCCCTGTGCGGGGAGGGGAGGACAGGATGCAGAAGAAATCAACGCTTTCCCTGCCTCCAGGGGCTTGTCATCGGGTGGGCAGGGGTCGGGTTCTATTTCAGGAAGATCCCCGGAGCCACTGAAGACACAGGGCCACAACGGAGAATGTGGTTTTGTTCAACGCCCGTAACTCCTCCCTCTGCTGGCATCCTCCGGCCCTAGAAGCCCCGCCCCTTGACTTACCACATTAGCCAATGCTAAGGGTCCCCGGCCAGGAATCTCACCACTTCTAAGTGGCCCGAGAAGGGATTTCACACCTCGCTCCCATTCTGTTCTCAGGGGTGTGAGGCTGGTGGTAGTGGAAGCGTTTCTCCCACAGGAAGCAGCTGTAACTACAGATCATTGCTTCCCGAGCTTCCTTTCAGCTTCCTTTCAGAGATGCAGTTGACAGCCCACCCCCAAGACGATCACCGGAGTCCAGCTCAGTGGGTCATCTTCCTTCAGTGAATGATTGTCCTGACTTTTAGACAATATTCAGGTTTCTGTAAAAGTGGTTTGTTTAAAAGTCCGTTTAAAAGCCAGACATCTGATGTAATCCAAGCCCTACAGCTCTAACGATCTTCATGTCTTCGAAAGCAGAATGTGGAGGTAGTATTGGGCCCATTTCTTCACCAGTCAATGAATTTGCCATATCTTTATATGTTTCTATACCAAATATATTCATTAAAAAAATATACCCTCTTGGACTTCCCTGGTGGCGCAGTGGTTAAGAATCCATCTGCCAATGCAGGGGACACGGGTTCGATCCCTGGTCCGGGAAGATCCAACACGCCGTGGAGCAACTAAGCCCGGGTGCCACAACTACTGAGCCTGCGCTCTAGAGCCTGCGAGCCACAACTACTGAAGCCCGCACGCCCAGAGCCCGTGCTCCGCAACAAGAAAAGCCCCTGTTCGCCACAAGTAGAGAAAGCCCGTGCGCAGCATCAAAGACCCAATACTGTCAAGAATCAAATAAATAAATTTATTAAAAAAACATACCCTCTCATCTACAAAGAGTCCTGGCAGTAAAATCCACTCGAACCAACCGGGTTCCATCAGCCTTTGGGTAAAAATGTGGTCTCATGAGTGGAAATAACCCACTGCCTTCTGAGAACGCCCTACTGAGTATGTGTGGGAGTCCAGGCCCCACACCGATGCTTCTGGGGGGTTGGCCAGCGTGACCAGACCTCAGGGTGATGTGGGAGCTGCAGGAAGTGGAGAAGCCCAAGATGAGCAGGCGGGGCCCAGGGCTGGGGTGCAGCCATGCTCTGGGGGCCCAGGCGTGTCCCTCCTTCTCTGCCGCCCCCAGCATGGAGCGCCCACCTGTGACCCGGGAGTCTGCTTGATCTTCAGGGACAAGAGAGTGGGAAGGAGAAGACAGATGGGCCTCTGGAGGATGTCGTGGGAGCTGCCACGCGGCAGCCTTGGGGACTCCTGCTTAGGTTCTATGGGGCGATATCATTCGGTGCGGTGCTTCCCAGACATGTGTGTGTTTGCGTGTGTACACGTGTACGTCGTCATCCTGGGGCTCTGGGGTCTACTTTACAAAGTGCCCGGCGGACTCTGATGTGCATCAGAGTTGAGGGTCTTCGATCTAGAGGGTGTGACCAGTTCAGGCTGTTCTGTTTCCCAGTGTTACTCCCAGACTTGCAGTGGCCTCAGATCCCATCTGGGAAACATTAAAGACACAGCTTACGCTGCTTCAGGGGGTGCCGGGCAGGCTGATCCAACGAGAGGTTTCCTACAAGAGAGGCTTGAACTGAACAGGAATTGGAAGCAGCCACGGATTTGTCATTTGCTCGGAATCTAGACCTTGACACCGTTTCCAGCAGGCCTGGTTCTGTGTTGGCCAGGGGCTGTGCTTGGGGCCCAGTGCTGGTGCCCAGAGGAACGTGCTAGACCCAGGAGGGAGGCCTGCGCTTGGCTTATCATGAAAGAAAACAATGAGAGGGGAAAGCAACGTAGGGCTGTAGCTGCCTTGCTGTGTGATTTTGGGCAACTCCCTTGCCTTCTCAGGGCTTCTAATCCCCTATCTGTGTAGTGTGAGTGATGAGGTTCAGATGGTGAATGGCTTTTTGGAGTTTGTGGTTTGCAGAAGGGAGCCCAGGCCTCTCAGGGCCAGCGCCCTGAGACCTGCCGGTCCAGACCTCCTGAGAAGCCCCACCCATGAAGCAGTGTCCCCGAGGCTGGGTCCTCTCCCTCCCACTTGCCCCCAGGGTCCCCACCTGCTCCTCGGCAGCTCTATTTTCTCTCTAGAATGCCTGCGTGAAGATTAGAACCACGTGTTACAGACTGAACGTGTGTCTCCCTCCCACCCCCATTCATATGTTGAAGCTCTAACTCCTGATATGATGGTTCTTGGAGATGGGCTTTTGGGAGGTGATTAGGGTTAGAAAAGGCTGTGAGGATGAGGCCCCCGTGATGGAATTAGTGTCCTTATAAGACAAGGAAAGACCAGAGCTCTCCCCCTTTCTGCTGGGTGAGGACACAGCCAGAGGGTGGCCATCCATGAACCAGGAAGAGGGTTCTCACTGGGAACCTAATTCACTGGCACCTTGAGCTTCAACTTCCAGCCTCCAGACTGTGAGAAATAAATTCCTGTTGTTTAAGCTGCCCAGTCTGCGGTGCTTTGTTATGCAGCCCTAGCTGACTGATGCACACCCAAATCAGAGCAAGCGCAGTCTGCTTCCCCAGAGCTGGCTGGAGTGTGGGGGCCGACCACCCTCACGTGTGCTCCACGGAGACTGAAGGCAGACAGGGGAGCGGGACAGCTTCTCGGTGGGAGAGGGGCCTCAGGGGTGCCCTGGGGGCTGGGGCAGGGCTCTTACTGCCTAGGGGATGTGTTAGGTTTTCCCCAGTTGGTCCCAAGTTGGAAGTGCGGGCAGACATTAGGAAGCTGTCAAATGCTGGTCGAGTCCTGGCCGCCCGGGGCTGGTTGCTGCAGGTCGCGGGGCAGAGTTCTACTCGTACACACGGTCTGGATATCCTAAGTGTGTGTACCACGTGCCAACAGGCTTCCTGTTCCTTCCTCTTGTGATTGTCCCGAGAGCTCACAGCCACATGCTGACAGAAGGATATATCTCTGAAATATCCTTCCAGCCTCTCTTGTGACACTGAGGTTTTTAACAGGGGCTTCGGGAAGGCAACTAATCCTTCACGAAATCATTTTTCTGGGACTGACAGGTCAGGCAAGAGAGGGAGGGGCAGCGTGTGTTCAGGCCAGGGGTACACACGCTGCCCTCCCCTGTGAACGAGGCAGCTGTGTCCCAGGAGATGCTGAGGAAGAGGGATGCCCCCGGGTTAGGGCTGTGCTCCCTGTACTGGGCTCTGGAGTTCCACAGCTTCATGGTCTTATTAAAACATTTTAAAACTAATTAAAAATGGAAACAAGCAACCACAGTCACATGTGTCACACACCTCACCTCACACACACAGGGCAGGTGCAGGCTCCGGGCTCTCCCAGGCCGGCTTCCCACTGCGTGGAACTGGGGCGGTCCCAGTGATCAAGGCCAGTGTCTGCTTTCAGGGCCGGTCCTGGCAGAAGGCGGCGGGGAGGAGGTGGCCTCCTTCCTGGGCGAGTGGGGAGAGGCCGGGGAGAGTTAGGGAATACCTCTATGGCTTCACCCTGAAACTTTTAAGACGAAACTCGAATTCTCTTTTCTGGTTGATTTGGGACTTTGATATATTTGACTGGTCCTATTCTTCCTACCATCAAGCCGCTGCTACCACAGATGCAGGTTTCATGTGCTGCACACAGGCCCTTGAGGACGCATCAATCAGTACTTGAATGCCTTCTTGAACATCTGTACACATTCTAAGGTGAGATGGTGGAGGATAAGCAAGAAAAGAGCTATCCAAGTGGTAAAATAATGTTTTATTCCATGGATGAACACTACCATGCCACATCCTCACTCCCTCCTGCCAGATCCTGTGGCCAGAGCTGGCCTCCCTTTTCAGACTGAGTTGGCTTTGCAGTCGGTCGAGCCCATTGAAATAGCAAAAGCATGGCCATGTAGCGCTCAAGTGGTCCTGCTGGTCGGCACATTCATCCTTTTCCCAAACGGTGATGCATCCCCTGAAAAAAAATCCTGTGACAGAGATCTTCCAATCGAACTAAGTACAACTGACATTCAAAGCTCGTGCAGATGAAGCCCAAACCCCCAAACACCAAAAGTGACATGGACGTATCTTCTCTGCTGATAAGAATGTCAGGGAGTCCCCCTTCCCAGGAGGACCGGGAGCTGGAGAAATCCGAACTGACACTCAGGCTGTCAACAAGCTCCAGAGGCGATGACGGTCGTCAATGTATTTCCAACAAGCACTTGTAGAGAGCAGCTCAGCCAGGCTGTGGCATGCAGGCAGAACACGACGAAAACCGGGCGGAGGGCAGGGGACGCGGCGCGACGCCATGACCGCATTCCCGTCTTTATATACAACAAGGTGAAATATACACGGGATGCTGGCTGTGCACCTGCTCAGAGCATGTCTTACAAGGCTAGGGACATCGACGACACTGCTTGCGTGCGGCACGGAGGGACAGAGCCACCCCAGGGTCGGGGTGACACCGGCGCGGGCCTCACTTGCCTCCAGGCTTCCTGTCACCCAGCACACGTGACAGACCTGGAGGTGGAGTCAACACTTTGTTCATGTTTTTTAACCAAACCTCACCTGAAAAGACTTGCCGGCTTATCAGGGAGGAAAAGGATGGGCGTAAGGGCGCAGGGAGATGCACAAGGCGACTCTAAGCCAGACCCTAATGCAGCTTTGGTGGGAGACAGGTTTCCTTTATGACTTTTTTTAGTGAAGAGTATTGGATGTTTTGTTCCCGCTCAGTGTTCTGAAATGTCTCCACAAAGTCTAATGATGACATTGAGGAGAGAGCAGTTACTTCTGATCTGTTTCTTTATCCAAACAAGTGCAAAGCCTACATACATACTGACTGAACGAAACAAAGCAAAACAAAGCAAAAAAAAAAAAAAAAAAAAAGCACAGCAAAGCAACCCTATGACCAGAGACAGTGTCAGGTAAAAACCATAGAAAAATACGAATTAATTCCATAAGATTAACCATTAGCGTAGCTACAGTAACACTTCGTACAGCCCCTTAAAATGCAGAATCTCCTAATTACAGAAAGGCGCGAGCCAATCTATGGACAAGTACTGGGAAAACAATTGTGCTCTAGTTGGTCCATGGCGCGGTGACATCAGACGGGGTATGATGCCCTGGAGTGGAAGCGGTACCCGGGCGGAGGCCGGGTCTCAACGCTACCGCTCGTGAGCTCGAATTCCAGGGCCAGCTTCTGCACGGCCATCCGTCCTTCGCTTTGTTCCTCGGGGAGGGGTCGCGGGGAGGTACCCGTCACTCCAGGGTGGCGACGGCTCCAGGCTCCGTGGAAGCCCTTGTGAGCGACGATGCATCTCCACCCGGGGAGGAGCTTGCTTCTGGAGCAAAACTGCCCTCAGGACCAGAAACACACATGCTGGGAAGGTGGCGCTTCCTGCCCCCACCCAGGCCCCTGAGGGAGAGCGAGGCGGGGCTCCCCAGTCGGTGTCCACTGGTCCAGCAGGCGCCGGGCGCGCTCCGGGCCGGCTCGGTCAGTCTTCCTCCTCGTCCTCTCTCGCTGTTACTGTCGGGAGTTTGTCCTGGACCCTGAAGCACTCCACGAAGAAGCCGATGAGGGCTCGGTACAGGTGCTGCCGCAGGGGGGCGCTGCTGAAGTAGTGGCTCTCGTCCGGGTATATCTGCAAGAGAGGCGTGAGGAGTTACCCCCGTGGCCGCCCTCCGCGTGGGCTGGGGCGCCGCTGAGACTCCGAGCCCCACGGCCCGGGCTCCGCGCAGCCGGAAGCTCAGCCTGGAGGGCATCTCAGGGCTGCTTCTCGCGGCTTTGCCAGGTGGAGGGTGCCCTCAGCAAATCAGGGACGGAATCAGAAAACACATGGTTTAACAGACTCTGAACGCCTCGCTCGCTCCGCTTGTGTGAATTTGCAACAGGGATCCAGGCTCGGGGACCACCGAGGCAGCGAGCGGCCCAGGCCTCCAGGCATCAGGACTCCCAAAGAAAGGGGAAGAATTCCGTGCTGCCTCTATAACCTTGGTGAGTGTGGGGAAACCTTCGCTCCCACGGGCACCTGCGTTTGACTCACCGTGCGCCGTGCACAGGGGGCTTTCCTGGACCCCGGCCGTCAAATGCAGATGACCTCATCATAAAATCTGGCTCACTGAGCTATGTGAGAATTGAATGATGGAATACCTCTGAAATGCTTAGAACAAGGCCTGGGACTGAGGCAGGGCTGAAAAGACGGCAGCTAATCATTCCATCCCCAAATGTAACGACACCGAGTACACTGCACCACTTCCACACGAAGGGCCCGGTCCCAGCTGGGATTCAAAGCCAAGTCGAATTGGCCCCAAAGCCCATGTTCCTTCCAGGATACCAGGCTGCTTCCTGCATTTTGAACCCTGTCTTCCTCTTATGTCTCCAGATGACGACACTCACCTTTACTTTCGTATTTATGAACGTGGTCATTGAGCTATTACATGTACCTAAAGGGTTACAGAGCAGGAAGTACGTCTCCTCCTACCCGGGCCCTGGTTGCCTGGAGCCCTCACCTGGAGTTGTCACCTTTACAAGCTTATCGAGTATCTCAGACGCTCACCGCGCCTGCACAGTGTCCAGTGGGACCTGGGGTGGGTGTCGCCCAGCACCTTGCTGACTTCGCTTCGCTTGTATGTGGGGAGTGGTCCACACCGGCAGGCAGAGCTCTGCCATCGGACCTACCGCAGCTGCATCGCGTGCATACGACGTACTTAGCGTTGTACTGTGACCTGAGCATTCTCAGAAGGAACTCCAGTGTCACGTGAACTAAGCCCCTCCCTCCCTCCGCGTTCATCAGCACGCAAGCCGGCCTCCCTCCCTGCGGGAAGCGCTCCCCCGACCGGCCAGCGCACACTGGCCCTGTACGGGACAGCCACGCAGCAAAGCCAGGGCTGGGAGACAGAGGCAGGCAGCGCTGCCTGGGGCCCTGGTTGAAGAAGTCTCCCGTTTATCCTGGACCCGAGAAGACCACCGGGATCATACCTGTCTCACCAAGTGAACCAGAGGGCGGGAAGGAGATGGAAGAAGTTTCCAGAAGCAGCACCGTGCATCGCTGGAAAGCACCTACACTAGAGCCGGTGGGTCAGCACTTGATGCCAGTGAGGTCAAGGCTGTGAGTCGGGTTCTTGGGAAGGACAGTGCTCTTTAACTACTGCGGCACCACAGAAGGTTCTGGAACATCCAGCCAGTATTTAGCAGATGTGTGCTTTCCGGGGGGAGGCTAGTGAAGCCAAGGCTGCGCTCATCGGTGGGACAGCAGCCCCCTCTTCAGTGAGCATGGGGGTGTGGCTGCTGCCCCGCCTTTGCTCATCCCCCGGGCAGGGAGCGGGGGTGGGGGGCGGTGGTGGAGCCTAAAGGGGCTTAAACACAGCCTGAGTGCTGAACCGAGCCGCCATCAATCGGCAGAAAAAGAAAGCACTGCCCATCTGTCTGATCTGATGTGTCCCCGAGCATCTCCGATGGCCGTGACGGAGGAGTGTTTGCAGTCATGCGTGGCCGGGCACCACTCAGCTCCTCGTGCGTGGAAAAGCATGTGTGGTGTGAGGCAGGGCAGGCGTGCAGCACGGTACCTGTAAGCTGTAATTAGCCTTTCCCTTAATGAGCTGCGTGATGAGTTCTGCGGTGTGCTGGAAATGGATTTTTTCTGTTTAAAGAAGAAAAGAGGAAAGTGTCAAAACCCGTAAGCCCACGCAGGGCGATGCTCTCGCCGAGCGCCGTGGTCAGTGTCGGGGGCTCACCGTCGGCGGTCGCGTGGATGAGGAGAAGCCGCTGCCCTTCCAGCGCGGACACCCGGCGTGCCACCTTGGCCATCTGCACGTGTGCGACAGGGGTCAGCGCCCGCCGTGGGGAGTAGGGCATGAGCCCAGGAACCCTGACCCGGAGGGTGAGGGCCACGCAGTGTCCTGGACACAGTTCCTGGAAGCCCTGCGAAAGCTCTCGGGGGCCTGGGCTTTCCCAGCCCCAACCCCTTTTAAAGAGGAAGGGGACAGGACAAGATCTAGGAAGCAGGGAGAAAGGGTCTCCTCCCCCTGAAGGTGGCCTGGGGCCTTCATTCAACCGATGCCGCTGGGAGGTGCTGCCCTGGCCAGAGCGTCCCGCTGTCCGTTCCCGGGTTGCAGCTCTGAAGCTGCAGCCTGGCCTACAGCAGCTCTCTGGCCTCCTCGGTGCCAGTGAGGAGACGCATGCATGATGCCCACACTCAGCTGCCTGAGCGGTCAAGACCAGGAGGCGGTGTCCGAGGGGCTTCCTGCTCCCCCATCAGGGGCTGCTTCTCCCGGGAGCAGAAGCAGCCGTGGGGGCAGCGGGCCAGCGGCCATCCACACCCGAGCCTACGGGCCCTGGGACAGACTCCTCCACCCTAAGCCCTTCCCCACCTTCCGCCTTGTCCCGCCAGTTCCAGAATGGGCAACCAGACCGATCTGGGAGAGATCACGGCACCCGGGTGAATGGGCTTTGACACGGGAGGGAGGGAAGGAGGGAACACAGGCCAGCAGGAGTTAAGAGGGGGCGGGGCCTGGGGGGGAGGGAGGGAGGGAGGGAGCAGTTCGGAGAAGCATCATCGCAGGGTTCCTCGTTTTTGCCAAGTGGTGGCTGTGCCCCAAACCCTAACCCTAACCCAAACACACCTCATACGCTCTGTTGTCAAGTCCGTGGAGGCCCAAGTACCTCTCGGAAAATGCAGATGCTGCACACAAGCAGAGGACAGCGTTAGCCCTTGGCCTCGGGGCCCCTTTGGGCTCCGGGGGCCGCCCTGGGGACGGGGCTGGACTCCCTTCCGTCTTCCCGGGGAACATCTGCTTCTGAAGAAGCACCTAAACCTCGTGGGTCTTTGCGGGGTTACTCAGCCGGCGCCACAGTGACATTTAGACCTGCTAGTGGTGGTGGTGGGATTGCAGCACGAGGGAAACCGAACTGATCTGATTCCGAAATAAACAGGATTCACACCCCGCCCCCACTTCATTTCAACGTCCAGAAGGGGGAACAGATACGAAGAGCCAACTTCCATCAGGTTCCCTTATTTTCAGAAAGTGTCAGCTGCCTCCGCTCTGCCTGCCCCCTGGCTCAGGTCCAGGGTCTCGTGAGGACCGAGGCCGCCCCGTCAGGAAGTCTGGGAGTCCAGGGCACCGAGCTCCTTCTACAGGTGCAGGGACCCCTTAGTTCAGTCCAGGAGACCACGTGGGCTCTCCGCTGTCCCAGGCACAGTGACACATCAAGGCGCGGGGTTGGGCGCATTCGTGTGCACTCAACTCAGGCAGATTTGAAATAGCCTGATTAAAAACCCCGAGAAAGTCTCACTGAATTTGAAAAACAGAGAATATGTTACATGGCTTCCCGTGGGACAGTAATTTTAAGTGATTAGAATTTGGAATTAGGGGAGTTCCTGTATGATCTTGAGTCGGAATGTGCATTGGGCACTTGCAAAAATCAGCACATCTGCTGTGAGCCTTTCGGCTGCCAGAGCTGGTGAGCGGCAGACGCGCCGGTGTCCCTGGACGGCTCCGCGCAGTCCACGGGTGCCGAGCTGGGGCGCGGGAGGGTGCGGCCATGGAGTGATGATGGTTCCTCTGCCCCGAAGGGACCTCAGGCCCCCAGCAGGGCTCCGCACACCAGCGACCAGGAGCCCCCGGATTCCCCATCAGCCTGGCTCGGTGCCGGCAGCTGGGGCCGACGGCCCAGACTCCCTGCCGCCCTGACCCGAATGCCAGCTCCCAGAGCCCACAGAGAGGGCCTTGCCGACATTTAAAAACAGGGTGACATCACAAAGCCCTTCACGTTCAGAGAAAAGAGGCTGGCTGACCAGAGGGAGGACCCCCCCCAGCAGTGCCCACAGAGCCATGTCTGTGCAGCTGCAGGCAGGGTCTGCCCGCCACACTGGGAGTCCGGTCACAGAAAGGAGCTGGCAGGTGCCGGGTCAGAGGGCGGGGCAGAGCCACCCAGGCCCCTGGGCAGCAGCTCCCCTAGCCCTTCACCTGCCCCCAGACACCCCGCGCCAGACAGAGACCCGGCGCAGGGCCCCCGCCGCACTGCAGGGTCAGAGAGGAGGGGCGAGGGCGGCCCGGAGTCCCCTTCCCTTCTGCTCGCACCATTCCCATCACTGCAAGCACAGGCGCTGGGCGTGTTCTGGCTCCTGGTCTCGTGTGTCGGGAACGCGACTGAGGGGCAGCGGTGGGCTGACCACTTTCCGAGCAAGTGGCGTGAACCCCTCTCCCCCCTCCCCCAGGCCCTGTCTGTGAGGTTCCACCGCGGGCCTCGCCACCCTGCAGGTTATCGGACTGGGCGCTGAGGGAGGGAGGCCTGGGGGCGGGTGCTGGGTGGGACCAGCGCCCCTCCGGTCGGGGCCCCTACCGTAGAGCTTGAAGTCTGTTATCGGGGAGAGCGCAGAGCCACAGGTGAAAACCGGGCCTTGATTCTCGCCCTTCGCTGGGAGGATGTAAGTGCTCAGGTACCCACCGTAATCCTGGGAACGAGCAGAGGGCAGAGAGAAGGGCAGGGGCAAAGTCAATAACTCACCCATGAAAACAGCCACAGACAATGAGGTCAGTGGCTCAAGCAACCACTGTCACCTAGTTCGTTTTTCTAAAAAAAATTAACGTTGAAAAATTATAAGGGAGGTAAAAAGATGAAAGCAAACGCCTTTCCAGCTAAATATAACGTGAGGCAAGTATCCCCCTCCTGGCCCTCGTGTTCGAGTGACACGAGGATGAAGCGTGGCGGTGACTGTGGACTGGAGTGCGGTGTGTACTGTGGGACGGCTGTCCAGCGTTCTGACGCAGCGCCCCCTGCTGCCTCTCCCTTGCCTGCAGGCAGAGCCGACCCGCTTTCTGTGATTCTGAGGGCGGGCCCATGAGAAGCCAATGTCAAAGGGCTCCAGCACTGGTCGCCAGGATGCTCAGCTCAGGGGTCTGCCCGGGACAGACGTCCGCACGTGTCGTGTACGTGGGTCAGTCCTTCATTTCCTGTACTGCCCTTATTTGGGGCTGACATGAAAGACCCCAATTTCAATGTGAGCCTTCCAGAGAGAGCAAAGCATTACACCGTATCTGCCGTGGGTGCTGGCTGGTCCAGATGCACCTGTTTGTCTCCTGCAAGACCCAAAGGGAAGGGGGCACAGATGTGATGTTTTGCTGAGCAAAGGTGGGCAAGGAGAGGAGCGAAGGCCCGGAGAACCAGGCTGTGGCTGAGGGCTGTCAAAGGTGTGGCCGAGTGTGAGTGCGTGTGCTGAGGTGAGAGGGTGGCGTGTGTAGAACCCACATACCTGATGGAGACTGTCATGTCCATGCCATGCCAAACTCCCTGTAGAATTAACTGTTTTTGATCAATATATTTAAGTTTGTTACATTATAATAGTGCTCCTTCAGTAGAACAGGAATACCTTAAAGACAATAACAGTCTTTTTGGTTTCTGGCAAATAATATTCATGGTCAATGGAATCTCCAAGCCTTACCAGTCATTCTGCAGTTTGTTTTTTAAAATGTGTTGACTGACAACATCAAATGCTGGTGAGGATGTAGAGCAACAGGAACTCTCATTTGTTGCTGGTGGGAATGCAACATGGTACAAACACTATGGAGACAGTTCGGTGGTTTCTTACAAAACTAAACATCCCCTCACCATATGATCCCATGACTGCACTCCTTGGTATTTACTCTAAGAAGCTGAAAACTTATATCCACACAAAAACCTGCACATGGATGACCAGAGCAGCTTTGTTCGTAACTGTCGAAACTTGGAAGCAACCAAGATGCCCTTCAGTAGGCGAGTGGATGAACTGTGGTGCATCCAGGCAGTGGATTATCTGGTGCTAAAAAGAGATGAGCTATGACGCTATGGGAAGATCTGGAGGAACCTTAAATGCTAAGTGAGAGAAGCCATCTGAGAAGGCTCCACGCTATGTGATTCTGACTCTGTGACACTCTGGAAAAGGCACAGCCGTGGAGACGGTAAAAAGAGGAGTGTCTGCTGGGGGAGGGGAGAGAGGGGTGAAGAGGTGGAGCTCAGAGGATCCTCAGGGTGGAGGGACTGCTCTGTGCGGTCCCGTGATGATGGAGACATGCCATCACACGTCTGTCCAAACCCACAGAAGGTACCACCTCAAGAGCGATCCCTGATGTAAACTCTGGGTTCTGGGTGATGGTGATGCGTCAGTGCAGGTTTGTCAACCGTAACAAAGGTACCAAATGGTGGGGCTTGATAGTGGGGAGCCCGTGCATGCTGGGGGGGGGGGGCAGGGGGAATTCTCTCACGCGTGCTGTGAACCTGAACCTGCCGAATGCCCGTCAGCTAAAGGAATCGATGGCTTATTGCCTTGGAGGGGATGCAATCACAGAGTCCACAGCCCTGTACCTGAGGCGCCATTCAAAGAGGCGGGGACCCATCAGGCAGAGTGGATAAGGGTGGTGACCAGCAAAGAGCACCACACACATCCTCGGCCTGTCTCAGGGACGGGGGTGTGGGCTGCGTTCTGAAGGACGTGTGGGCCCCCGTCCACACAGCGCACGACGCCCAGGCAGCTGAATCTCCCACTTGTCCAGAAAGCCTCTTCACAGCGCCCTGACTCCTGTGTCTGCGTCCACAGTGACCTTTGAAAGGTCCAGGCGCGGGGGCCATGCTCAGGTGCCCACGTGGAAAGCAGCCAGAGGAGGGAGGCCAAGCTCCCAGGAGCAGAGGGCATGTTTGGGGAAGAGCCGAGACTGGACAGAGGCTGACCTGGGCCCGGGCGCCCTGCCCTGAGCTGTGGTCAGTCTGTGGGGCAGTAACTTTCCCATGGGGACGGGAGGTAAGAGCTGTCGCCCCAAGTTATGCTGTAAGTGATCCAACTGGCTCTGAGCTTCGCAGGCTGGGAGTGGCCTCCACCAGCACAGAATGAGCCCTAGGACTCGGCGTCCAGGCTCTGATCCATCCCCTGGGCCCTCCCTTTGCTGCTGCACCTCCCGTGCGGGTGTGGGATACACAGCACGCATGCTGGGACCTCCACAGGGCGATCCCTTGTCTCAGATGCACACGGCTCCCTCGAAACCCTGGGATCAGAGGTGATGGCGTAACAGGTATCTCCGGTTACCTGTTCAAACCTCCACCTGCGTGGGGTCACTGCGAGGCCCCTCTGCAGGACCTGTTCCCTCAGAGGGAAGACGGGTCTGTGTCTATCTGTGCTCCTGCCTTGAAACCAAGAGCCCACGCGTCCAGGCCACCTAACAACGGGGGAGGGGGCCAAGGCGATAGGAGGTGGTCCTCCAGGGACCCAACTCCAAGCCACGACCCCACCACACCCGGCTACGGCCCTCGGACGTGGGCCACCACGTGGAAGCTTCTCTGTTTTGACAGTTCAGTGCACGAACCTCCCCACCTCCTCCCTACCACGTAAGTGAACCTGCTAAATTAACGTGGCTACTGCACAGAAAGACATACAGAAATAAAGACTCCTGCCTCCCCTTCTTTCCTGGGGTACCACCCCTAGAGCCATGGCAGGCTTGTCTGAAAAGTAACTAGGAGCCTCACAGAGCACTCCCACAAGGATCTGGCTTCTTTCTATCTTTCCTTCCAGATAGTGTGCAAAGAAACATTGATATGTGAGCTGCTCAGATGAGGGCTCCCTGTGCTGGAATCACTGAACATCTTGAGTTATTTGTAGTGAGGTGGACGGACCCAGAGTCTGTCATACAGAGTGAAGTAAGTCAGAAAGAGAAAAACAAATACCGTATGCTCACACATATATATGGAATCTTTAAAAAAAAAAATGGTTCTGAAGAACCTAGGGGCAGGACAGGAATAAAAACGCAGAGGTAGAGAATGGACTTGAGGACACGGGGAGGGGGAAGGGTCAGCTGGGACGCAGTGAGAGAGTGGCATGGACATATATACACTACAAAATGTGAAATAGATAGCTAATGGGAAGCAGCCACATGGCACAGGGAGATCAGCTCGGTGCTTTGTGACCACCTAGAGGGGTGGGATAGGGAGGGGGGGAGGGAGATGCAAGAGGGAGGGGATATGGGGATATATGTATACGTATGGCTGACTCACTTTGTTGTACAACAGAAACTAACACACCATTGTAAAGCAATTATACTCCAATAAAGATGTTAAAAAAAAAAAAAAGGGGCTCGCAGGCAGCTGGAGCAGAGATGTTCCCAGTGAATCAGGGTCAGGCCTGGGGGTGGTGCAGGTCAGGGCCTGAGCAGGGGGCGTGCAAACAGGGGCCAGCAACCTCACCTTCCCAAACACGGCCACGCGTGTCTTGTCAATGTACTGCTCCTTCAGCATCATCCTGCAAGGTCAAGGAGACGGGAGTTAGTGCGCGCCACGGCTGAGTCATGCAACCCTGGGGTCTAGAGCCGTGTTCTCCAACCATTTCAAGGATGAAAACCCCTACTTTAATCAAAGGAAATATTGGAATTCTAATATCACACTGGTCATTGCTTTTACTTTACGCAAAACGCAAAGCGCCCCTGCCATCACCGTGGGGCGGCCAGGCGTGTAAAGCTGGCTGAGAACCAGGAACGCGCAGCAGCAGAGGAAGTTCTGGAGACTCGCAGGCCCGCCTGGGTCCCCGCCTCGGTCCCCGCCTCCCTCACTTGGACCACGTCGTGACTCCCAGCCACCAGGCTCTGGGAGGGTCCTCCGGGATCAGCAGGAAGAAAAGGCTCTCCGGGTGCGAGTCGGCTTCGAGTCAGGGCACTGGGTCCCCCTTCACCTGCAGAGTCCTCTGTCCCCAACTCCTGGGAGGGGTCCCTGTCTTGGACCTGTTTGGTGGCAGAATCACTCCTGCCACAGCTCTGCCTTGGATGCCACCAGCCCGGCGCCCAGGCTGGCGCTGCCCGGTCCTGCCTTGTCCCTGCCCGCATCTCACTGCTCTCCTCGTGGTCCCTGGTTTCCCCCCCAGAGTGGCTGGAATCTTTCTGGGTTCTGGACCCTCACTCAGCAGCAGGAGTCCTGCCACCTGCTGGCCAGTAACTGGCTTCTTTCTGAGCCTTCCTGCTGCCTCTCTCCATCTGTCACCACCGCGGAGCCTCCTTCCCCCAGCTTCCTGTCACCCCAGTCTGAGTATTGCCCGGTGATTATTTTCTTGCGTCTGCTGTCTGGAGCCACCCCATGCCCTCTGACTGCCCTTCAAGCCTGGGGGACTGTAAACCTCCGGGTCCTGGGCCCTGAGAGTGCCCTATCCTTCTCCAGCCAACTCTCCAAGGACACCCACGTCCTGGGACCCGGCCTGCCCTTCATGGTTGGAGCAGCGCTTCCATTATGATGTTGGAAGCAAGCGGACCCCGTTGCCGGGGGTGGGAGGGGAGAGAGGGAGGGCCCAGCGCAGAGCAGCAATTGTCCTGACTCCTCATGATGATACAGATTCAGGTGACTTTTGTACTTTTATTACAGTCAGCCCTCCGTATCCACAGGTTCCACACCCACAGATCCAACCAACTGCGTATTGAAAATATTGAAAAAAAAATCCAGAAAATTCCAAAAAGCAAAACTTGAATTTGCCTCACCTTGGTAACTATTTACACAGCATTTACATTGTACTTACAGCTGTCTACATAGCATTTACATGTAGGGGGATTATAAGGGATTGAGAGATGTGTGTATCTTAAGTACACAGGACGATGTGTGATGGTTGTGTACATGTGCTCCACCATTCTACAGAAGGGGCCTAGGGAGCCGAGGACTGTGGTACCCACGTGGGTCCTGGAACCAGTCCCCAAGGATAACGAGGGCCAACTGTGTATTACTGTTTATTGTTTCCCCAGAGTATTTGTGGAAAATTGATGATTCATGCATGTTCATCCTGTGGATGGATGTTTGATTCCATTTCAGAATACTAGTGAGAACAAGAGAACTGGCCCCACTACCTTCCCATCCTCCTCCCTCCACCCCTCGTCCCCATCCATCCCTTGAGCGTGTGTCATCTGTAAGCCTCAGTGCCAAGTCTTAGGGACAAAGGCTAATTCACAGGCCTTACTGTCAGAAGCTTCCACTCTCCAAGTCAGGATATCTTGTGTCCAATTCCTGCTCAGCTACTAAGGGGCTGTGGGACCTTCAGACATGTCACTGAAACTTTCTGGGGAGAAATAGAACAGGCTCCAGACGCTGGGACACCAGGCTCAGTGTGGGGTGAGGTGCAGGATTGCAACAAGCCAGCCAACTCCGAGTCTGCATCCTACACGGGCCTCCCTCGGCCTCTCCCAGACACAGGTACTCGGGAACGTGATGCCCAGGCTGGAGAAGCTGACCTCCCCTGGAGAGGATACACACCATATCAAGGGGTGTGGGTCTCTCCCATGAAGAGCTGGATGCCCTCCACCACCCTCGGTAAAGCCCACCTGCCAACAGCTCACAATCTGCACACAGAACTGGCACCCCGGTTAGTGCCTCTCTTATGAATGAAGAGGCAGCCAGGTGTCATCAGAAATGTAAAGAATCTTCCAGATGAGGGCTTCCCTGGTGGCACAGTGGTTGAGAGTCCGCCTGCCGATGCAGGGGACATGGGTTCGTGCCCCGGTCCGGGAAGATCCCACATGCCGCGGAGCGGCTGGGCCCGTGAGCCGTGGCCGCTAAGCCTGAGCGTCCGGAGCCTGTGCTCCGCAACGCGAGAGGCCACAGCAGTGAGAGGCCCGCGTACCGCAAAAAAAAAAAAAAAAAAAAAAAAAAAGAATCTTCCAGATGAGAGAGTCCAAACCCAAACAACAACAACAAAAAACCTCAGAATAATTCAGGAATCCAGAGGGAACAGAGATAATTCAGTGAACAGAAGAAAATCGTCCTAATATATCTAGACAGACAAAAAATATTGAACCAATTAGACAAGAAGAGTATGCTCTTGGATGAAGAGAGAAGGCTAGGGATTTTGAAGTGTCATGCCTGAAAATAAACACTCAACAGAAAGGCTGGAATATAGGAGAGAAAAGGTATGATGAGAATAAATCGGAAGCACCAAAACAGTACAATAAAAGTTCCAGAAAGAAACAACAGAGCAAAGAGAAATTATCAACACATTATAGTAAAAACTTTCCAAGACTGAAGAACAATTATTCCCCAGATTGAAAAGTCCCACACCAATGGCTGAAATTTCAGGATACCAGGATTAAAGACGTCCTTCTGAAAAGGAGAAAGAAGCAGACCATCTACAAGGATCAGCAAATAGAATGACATCGTTTTTCTCACCAGCAACACGTGGTGGACAATTCCAGGGCCTTCTAGACAGAAATGATTTTGTTTGTAGGTTTTATATCTAGATAAACAATAATTTCAAATGTGGGAATAGAATAAAGACATTTTGAGATGTTTTCTAGATATATGAAGGAAAAAGTAAATAAAAAGGGAGACATATATCTGTTGCTCTTTGGCCCATGACCCAGGGTGTGTGCAAAGGACCCAACACAGGAGAGTGGTGAAAAGGGCCTCAAAAGTAACCCTATAGACACCTGGTCCAAATGGACGAGAAGAAAGGGGACTACAGCTCAAGAAAAGAACGTTGGAACTGAGAGATTACTAGTATGTTTGAGCATCTGGGAAGAATACTCATAGGAGCCCGAGTGGCATGCAGGAACAACTGGAAATATTATGAGCAGGTACCAATACATAGAAAGTTACCCAAGTGAAAGACAAAGCAGCACTTCAGGAAAAATGAAGTGATGTAAAGGAAAGTAGGGCACGAAGAGACCACCAGGGTCTGAGGTCAGCACCATTTACGTAGTGAGCCTGCACCTCAGACTGCTGATCTAACCAGGCAGTTGATGTAACAGTTCTGGGAAGATGATGGTACAGAGCAGCTAAATCCTCACCTGCGACAACAGGAAGTTGTGATGAGGAATCGTGACGTGAGGACAACTGTGCTCAGAAGAGACGAGGTGAACTTGATGAAGGAGATGGTGCGCCTGAGGGTGGCTGTGGCTCCGGGAAGCGGGGCTGGTGGGGGGTTGGGCGAAGGGCAAGGGAATTTGTGTGGGTCATTTAAGCCTTTGTTATGGGTTGAATTTTGCAAAATATGTTGAATTTCTAATCCCTCAAACCTTAGTATGGGACAGTATTTGTCAATAGGGTCCACTGCAGATGTAATTAGTAAGTTAAGATGAGGTCACACTAGAGTGACTCGTGTCCTCGTAAGAGGAGGAGAGACACAGAGACCCAGGGAGGACACGGCCAGTGGAAGACGCAGGATTGGAGGGACGCAGCTACAAGCCAAGGACTGCCAGCGACTACGGGGAGCTGGAGGGGGCGAGGAAGAGCCCCTGCCCTGTGGGTGTTAGAGAGAGCGTGGCGCTGCCCACACCTTGATTTTGCTGTTCCAGCCCTAGGAAACTAACACAACACTTTAATACTTTTGCTTTTTAAAAACATTGTGCAGGTATCATAGGATAGCCTGGCAGACTTCAAGTCACGTCTGCCAGGCTTAGGAGTTGGAGGTGTGTGCAGACGCACGCACGCGCACACACACACACACACACACACACACACACACACACACACACAGCCTAGGTTGACCTTCAAAGCACGGCAGGCATACCCACACACGTGGAACCGTTGAATACGCTTCTCCAAGTTTCTGAATTCTCTTCTAAGGACCCAAATCCCTGATACACAGACGTGCGTCTGGGAATACCTGGTGAAATGGTCAACCTGGCCCCATGAGGATTCTGCCCCACGGCCTGAGGTCCAGACCACGACTGCTGGGATGTGGAGACCATGGAGCGTGGAGAGAGCCACGTGAACCTCAAAGGGCACGGGGCCCGGGTCTCAGGCGCCATTCCAATTCATAAAATACATCGGATTTTTATTCTCAGCCCTACTTCCACATTCCAGCCCACCGGGTCTCAGGGGTGTTGCCCCCCCTGCTCCTGGGTGATGCTTCTGGGTTCAGGGAGACAGAAGGAGAGGTTTGTTGGGTGCCCCTGGGGAGGCTCCTCCCTTCCTTCCTGGAGGTTTCTGGAAGTGGCTCGACCTGCTGGCGGAGCTCTGGCAGCCGTCCTGTGAGCGTGAGAAGAGGTTCAGCACAAGGCCACATGCTTGGCTGAGCGGAGAGACGAGAGAGCCAGGCCTGCAGTGGCACTGTTGGGTCCCTGAGCAACCAAGCTGAGGCCTGACGTCCCCCTGGACTTCCAGCGCCAATACAGTGTCGTGTTTTTAAAGCACGTTTAACATTGGGTGTGTGTTCGTGCGTGTGTCTGTGCTGTTGTTAACTTCCAGGCAAAAGCATCCTGACGGGAGCGACTTCCCAGACGCGGGTCCTCAGCCATCTCTCCTACCCCTGTTCTCTGCCTGTAGCACGTGCTGGTCTGATCGTGTCGCCGCTCTTCACCAGCTCACGACTCCCTTGAGGAGAGTGGGCCATTCGTTCACGCACTCATGGTTTCACCCACTTAGAAATTATTTACTGAGTACACACCACGTGCCATCAATCTTTTTAAAAACAAGAGAGAAAACGTTCTGAAAAGTCAGTAAAGTGAAATCTTTTAAACCTGCAGAGCACACAGTCACGATGACACACGGGATGCAGCATCCAGCCTTCTCACAGCCCTTCAGTCAGCACTCACTCATCTGGGCGCTGTATGCCGCCCTTTCCAGATGCCCAGCGTCCAGCGTTGCGCACCCCGCTTCACAATGAGGATGACAATCGTGCGACGTGCTCTTCTTGTCCCTCCAAGCACCGGAGTCCGTGGGTGTGGCTGCATCTCCCTGGTAAAGTCACGTCTGGCCCTACAGTCCGCTGTGCCGTAAAACTGTGAAAACTCTATTTCTACAGATGTGCCTGCAGGCCAGTTAGTTGGGCACAGGTTCTTGATGTCTCTTATTCCGGGGCAACAATAAAATTCAATCAGTAACTTGGAGCATCAGTCCCCTGCACTAAGCCCCTTTCTGTTCTCGGTGACACTCTATCCGTCCTGCTGCCTTGGTGACAGGGATGTGAAGAAACCAAGGGACAAAACGTGCCCGTCAGCGGGGCTGAGCGGGGGTTCTGACTTGCCGCCTGGAAGCGCAGGGGGTCCTTCCTCAGGAACGCAGTGACCCACTGCATGGCTCCAGCCCCACTCACGTCCTCTCTCTCTCATGGCCCCAGCCTGGCTCTTCCCCCGTGATCAGCAGCCAAGGTCTACAACCACAGCACGCCCACGTCACGGTCTCCGCACCCGGTTTCAATCAGCGAAACGGACAGGCCACCGAGCTATGTGATAACGAGGATACAAGTCTTTGGGAGAAGATTACTAGCAGGAATTCACTGCGGAATGGCCCGAAGACTTTGTAAGTACAAGCAAATCGCAGGTGAAATGTGTGTTGACAAGAAACACGCGTCTGGAGAGGACCACGGCGCAGCCCAGGTAGGAGCTGCGGCCACCCCCCTCCCCCTCTCCCCCCATTCCAGTGGTGCCTCCGGGGGTCCTCACCTCACAGCCTCCATCTGGTCCTTCTCCTCCAAGGAGCCCAGCCTCCGCTTCACCTCGTGCAGCAGCTTGGTCCCTTGGAAGCCGCTGCCACGGCCGTCGCACTTGACCACCACGGCCCCGTGACTACTCACCATCACCGTCTCCCAGCTCACCTCAAACTTCTCAGCCACGCTCTGGCTCCCCGGGGCGCCATCCCTGGAAAGACAGGCCAGGGCTTGGCACGTGGCTTGCAGCAGTGGCTGGTCCAGCCGACATCAGGTCCGATGATGCTTCCCCAGGGGCTGGCAGTGCCCTCCCCGGAGGACGCCCGAGACCCCGGCCACGACGCCCGGCTCCACAACTCTGCACACCCGGAGGGCGATGGGGAAACTGAGCTCCCAGGACCACCCCGAGCACAAGGTCACCGAGGGGCATGTTCTCGGGGAGAGGAACTTTGGAAAGTCCTTCCACGTCCCCCCTCGGTTGGTCTCCCCACACGGCCTGACTCGTCCTGCCCTTCCTGGGCGCAGTTTCCCAGGCTGCCGCCTTGGTCCCCATCATGTGTTGCTCCTTCTGGTGGCTCCTGGTTTGAAGGAATTCCCTCCGTCTGGTTCGCTCCGGAGCAGAGCCTGTGGCTGACCTGGGTAGCCTTCCTGTCCGCGTCTCCGGGGGCAGCCTGTCCACCGCCCCCACAGAGTATTGCCCAAGCACTTAGCTGGGTGGGGTGTGGGTTCTCTTGCTCGCGTGGCTTCCCTGTTTCCCGACTGGGGGCACGACCGTGTGAGCTCAAGTCACCCACGGCGCGTGTTCTCAGCTGGGACTCGGCCAGAGCTGCCGACGGGCCTTGCAGCTGGGGACATGGCTGTCGAGCGTTCACTAGTGCTAATGGGGGTGAGGAAGCTCTAAGTGACTTTCCTTCTGGAGGGGACACAGGGTGAGCAGAAGGGACGGCCGACGCCAGGCCCAGGGCCCTCAGAAACGGCGACAGACGCAATGTCCCTTCTGAGGCTGGCCGCCCCTCCAAGGAGTCCACAGCTACTGCACCACTGTCATCCTGGCCTTCTGCCGGGACAGGAGTGCAGGCAAGGGGTGTGTGTATGTGTGTACGGGTGTGTGGTGTGTGTATGTACTGTGTATACTGGTGTGTGTATGTGGTATGTGGTTTGTGCGTGTATGTGAGCATGTGTGGGTGTGATGTGCATATCTGTGTTGTGTTTGTGTGTTGCGCACGTGTGTATATATGTGAGAGTGTGTGTGCTGTTGTGTGTGTTTGGTACATTCACGTGGGGTGTGTGTGTGTGTGTGTGTGTGTATATGTGTGTGACTGTGTGTGTGCGTGTGTGTGGTCGCTGGCCAAGTCCAGACGGTGAGGACAGCGGGTTAGTGGCAATAAGCGGGGGCAGCACAGTGGGTCGTGGCCCGGGGTCCTCACAGTGCAGCCTTCGTCACTGAGGGCTGGGCCCCAGGCCGGGCGCCAGGCAAGATGCACAGGGTTAGTCAGGCTCTGGGGGGGTGATTTCACTGTGGTCCCTAAAGAGTCCCAGTGTAGGCCTCTGCTCTCCCCTGGACCCTTCCACATGAATACGGGGCTGCGTCCCCAGAGGCCCCGAGGCTCAGTGTCTCCTCTGTCCCGTGGCCACTCACGCACCCGAGCGAGCGGCAGCCCTAATCAGGACCCACTACCGTCAGAGGTGCTTAGAAAGCTCTGAAGTCGTTCTCGACATCTGACCCAGAAGCTTGCTAATTAGCACAAGGCAGCTCTGAAATCATCCCGAGGACCAACGCCTGGTGTTCAAGGCCGCCTGGTGGCACCAGAGGAGCCGCTGGCCCCAGCGAGACCCTGCCGGGCCCGCCTCCCGGGGCCCGGGGTGACCTCGGGTGCATCCGTCCGCCCTGCACGGTGAAGGCGGGCTCCCCATCAGCTTTCCTGCTGTCCCTGGGGCCGCTGACCGGCCACCGAAGCACGACTCCCGGAATGTGAGTCAAGTCCTGCACTCACTGAGGCAAATCCCCCGAAATCGACTGGGGCCCCACTTTCCTTTGATGTCTGGGGTCAGCGGTTGTTGGAAGCAGCCTGCGGAGCTGCTTCCAGTGGTCCGCGTGCGGCGGGCATCAGGCTCCCGCTTACCAGCCCCGTGAGAGTCTCCTCCCGGGATACTCACACCACCAGGAGCAAGGGGTAGTGGGTGGCGTCGGAGAAGGTTGCTGGCTTGAGGATCTGAACGGGCAAGTCTAGGCAGAAACAGAACACAGGGCAGCACGTCAGGGCCAGGAAGGGAGGGGCGGGACGGGCGCTGGCTGGGTGTGCCCGCCCTGGGGTGTGCTCCCGGGGGCCTGGGAGACGGGCACCCTGGAGGGTTAAGGCCGGTCCTCCACAGACAGGGGCACTCCGGCTCACTCTGGACTTGGGGAAAGCACCCAACCTCTTTAAGCTTACTTTCTCCATCTGAAGCTTAACGGCAATCTTGCCAACAGGAAAGTGTTGAAAAGCAGAAAAGCCTGGACCCCTGTGAGCATTTGCTGACAGCAAAATTCCAGGCAGGGATGGGGTGGGGGACGAACCCCCAGGGCAGGGTGCACCTCTCTGCCGGGCAGCACTGCCCCAACAAGTAGTTAAGTGGGGACAGGCGGAGACTGAGGGCGGGGTGGGGTAAGGCAAGGGGCAGTGGCCCTGAGGGAGAGGCTAGAGCTGTGGAGAGCCTCCGTGCAAAGCCAGGGGCTGCGCGGGCCTCCCCGTTTGCAGGCTGAAACTGGGTAGGTCTGGCTGCCTGCGGAGCCAGCGGGAGGGAGCTGGTGCAGCCGTGGGTCCTGCAGCCAAGGTCCTTTGGATCTGGTCCTTGGCAACCAGGATCCAGTCTGGGAGGGAGGGGGCCGTTTCCCTCACTGCTTTCTCTGTTCTTCCCCAAACAAACCTTCCTGCCCAAGTTAGAAATTGTTTATTGACATTAACTACAGCCCAGATGAGCAATTAAGTTGGAATTAGTGGCTTTTTCAGTACAATTACTGTAGATGCACCCCAGGCTGGGGGTTGGCTTAGCAGCCTGCTCTGACCAGGGTCTCATTACTGATTCTGGCCGAATGTTAATGGATTGCAAATTAGATCAATGGCCCAGGGACCCTGGACTTTATCACTGAAATATCCATAAAACATGGTCTGGGCTGCTTTCTGCCACTGATAAGCCCATGGGCAGGCTTTGGCCACGAGCGGCTGAATACATTCAGAGAGTGTTCCTGGAGTTGGAATGCTTCTCTAAAGAAAGCCTTAGCCTCCGGTAGCATTAAATGCAAAACAAAGCATAACAAAATAAAAACAGGTCTGTAGGGCGACATCACTAGGATTTCCTGGGACCCCAAGGGGCGATGAGCAAATGCCGGCCCTGCACACAGCTGTCCCTGCTCTCCTTGCATCTACGTCCCCGTTTACCCGCAAGTAAAACCTCACCCTGGAAAGAAACCTCATGTGCAAGGGGGGCTGGGAGTTGGCTATTTGTTTCTAAAGACCCTTTTCTGCATCTTTGGAGGAGGGGATGGCAGGCACCCCTTAGTGCTCTGGGGTTTGGGAAACATTGTGTGCAGAGTGGATGGAGGAGGGCCCTGGGCTAGAAGCTGAGACAGGATCCTGTGAAGGAATATGATCTGGCCTCCAAGGCTGTGGTAGGAAGTGACAGATGGGAGAAAACTTGCTGATGGGGGACGGGGGCGGGCAGCAAGCTGAGGTTGACCGGTGGAGGCTGACTGGCCTTACAGGGCGTGACCCGTGCAGTCACGCAGGCCTGTGCAAGAGCCCTGGCTGGACTGGAAGCTCACGATAAGCCCCACGTTTTCATTTTGCTCGGGCCCTGCACCTTACGGGGCCTGCCTGAGGTCTGCAGATAAAGACCAGGGTAGAGGGGGTGGGGCCAGACCTGTGGAGGTTGCTTGCTCTCTCATCCACCCTCCTATCCTTCCATCCATCCTTCCCTGCATCCCTGCCTCCATCCATCCAACCATCCTTCCCTGCATCCCTCCATCCCTCCATCCACTATCAATCTGAAGTTGTTTTCTTGTTTTCTTGCCTCTGGTTCTTCCTTATAAAAGGAAACCACGAAGATAATTGTCCAGTTAATTTGAGGGCTCTCATGAACTTGGATCTGCCCTGAGTGACTGGACTCCAGGTTCTGCATGGCAGTTTGAACCAGTCACTGATGCCTTCCCCACGGGCAGCCCAGACATTCCTTTGACCCATTTCCTGGCAATACGAAGTCTCAGCGATGGGGCTGTCTGTACAAGACACCCTGTATGGTCAGAGTCGCTCTCTTTACAGAAAACAGCTCGGCAGGGAAGAGGCGGGGACTTGAGATGAACAGGTCAGGAGCCGCGTCTCCAGTGCACACGTCCCAGGGCAGCAGAGGTTCTGCTTCATGCCTGTGGGTAGCTGGTTTCGGGCCTGTCTGACTAGGGGTCGCCGGTTTCTGTCCCCGTGAAACAGCTCCCGGGCTCCTGTGGTGGGTTCCCGGGTCTCCCCGCTCTGCCTTATCGTGTTAGAGCCGCGCCTCCTGCAGGTCTCCTGAGCCCACTTTCAGCCTGGACTTGCATCCTTCCTGCCCCTCATTTCTGTTCTGTGGTTCCCCCAAGCCCTGATGACGGGCATCTGTGGACGGCCCAGTTCCTCTGTCTCCCTCTTTCTGACAGCTCCTCTCCCGCTCAGGACTGGACGTGCTTGAACACAGCCACCTGGGGCTGTGCTCCCTGGACATGCAAAACTGCCCTCGGTTCCAGAGCCGAGTGCATCCTGTGGGACCTGCGTGCGTCTCAGGGACGTTGAGAGAAACCCAGACCCGGAGAGGCGGTGGGGATGGCCCTGGCCTGTGGGCAGTGATGTCCCCGCCGGGCATGACTGCAGGCTCCACTCATGCTTCTCCTAAGTCTATCTCTTCTCCCGCCTCAGGCCCTTCCTTCTTGTTTCCTCCATCAGCCCCTCATCAGAGTGAGTGCACACGGGCCATTGTAAGAGAAAGGCCTCTGCACCCGTGGGCCCGGGGGAGAGGGGTTGAAACACATCCTATTTTCCGACTTTTCTGACTGTCGCAGGTGAATCTCTCTCCCTACCTGTATCTCTAGCGATGTTTAGAAAGGTTCCCATATAGTGTGATTCCGTGTGGTCCAACGATAGGACAAGGATGAAGGTGCTGGAGGGTGAGGGCCCCCGTGTCGGCTGCCACCTGGGACAACCCCGCGGCTGGAATTCCACCAGCCTCCTGACCCACCCACGACCGACCATGCTGGCGCTTCTCCCTCCTTCTCCCCTCTTCTCCACCAACCGAAAGCGACTCCAGGAACCCCTTCAAGCCCCACCTTGCTGGGAACCTTCACGGGACCCCAGTCCATTCTCACGCTCTCCCCTGAGCTCCTGGGCCATTCCTTTCTGCTCTGAAGGACGCAGCTTTACGGGATGCACTTTCTGGGTGGGTTTGATTTCGTTCCACAAGCTGAGCCTTGGTTCCTGCCCTTAGGGGCTCACGGTCTGTCAGGTGGCTGGGTCCAATCTAACAAGGGGTGCTGAGTGATACTCCAGGGCCCACCAGCCCTAGTGACAAGCCGCTGTCCCACTGAAGGGGCAGGGCAGACAAGGAGCTTCCAGACATGGTCTGGGGCAGCAGACACAGGCTCGGGCTACCACCTGCTCCCCCGGCCCAGGCCTGCAGTTCAGGCATCACTAGTCAATCTCCGCACTCTTTTCCATTGATCCCTGGCGACCTTCTAAGTTAGCTCAGGAGACGAAGTCTATTCACCAACCTCAGAGACGAGGGGCAGGTGGTACCTGAATGGATGCCTCAAAGATGACTTCAAGGTTTGAAATCTAAGTTATCTGAAACCAGTCAACACAATCGAAGGGTGTCACCCTCAAAAGGAGGAGCGCGTGGAGGGGGACACAGTGCTGGGGGAAGGACGGTGAGATGAGTTTGGAGCATTGTGCACTTGAGGTCCCCAAGGGCAGACGCCCGCTGGGTGGCAAAGCTCCGGGCTGGGCTGATGGGGGACTGTCTGCAGAGGCGAGGAGGCTATGAGAACCCTGCTTCCCTCCAGGAGATCCAAGTCCCATTCCAGCCAGTGCTCTGGGGTCCTCGGGGCCTAGGGGTGCCTGCTGCAGGGCACGTGCTCGTTAAAGCTTATCGAATGGCTGAACGGACAGTTCAAGAGGGAGAAGGACACAAGCCAAGGCAGAGCGCTGGATGGCCATGGGCTGCACCGACCACCAATCCCTCATGCTGGTTCTCCAGCTTCCAGGACGCCTCTCAGCCCACGAGCAACATTTAGACATAAGATGATGAAGCACCAAGAACGTCAATGGCACAGAAGGGGAGATTCCAGAGGGACACGTTTTCCTGGACGGTATCATGACCGGTTCCGCCCCAACAAGGAGCGGGTTTCCGTCTGGGGTCTTGTCTAAACCATCAGCCTCTCGAGGACAGAAATCACGTGCTCCTGTCTTTGTGTCACAGAGCGAGCATGCTGGCTGTGAGCGCAGTCAGCTCGGCGTGAGCTTCCCCTGGCCCCCGGTCCCCCTCGCTGCTGAGGGTGCAGTTCTAGCCCGTGCTCCCCCGCAACCCCCCACCCGGCAGTCACGGTCAGGCTGTTTCTGAGCAGACGCTGGTTTTCCCGTTTAAAGGAGCAAACGGAGCACTTACTGTAATCGTCGATCTCGATTTTCCTGTATTCCACTTTAGGCATCTGCCGATCGTTTATGGCTTTCTGTACGTGTTCATTTGTTTCTAGGTCAAAAATTTCTGAAAGAGAGAAAAAAATGACACACTCAGATTCAGTAACCGCTTCTTGACGCCGTGAGTCTTCACGCGCCTCCTGTCACTAGCTCCTACGTCAGAGGAGAGGGCCACTGGTTCCACGGCTGGAACCAGAGCTGCACACATTAGATCATGCGCTCAGGTCCCAGCACGAGGGGAGAGTCGAGCTCAGGGCAGGGGGTCCAGGCAGACGGCAGGTTCTTCCACTGTGTCCAGCGCCCCTGCCCCACCGCGATCCTCACTCCCCACGGCGTTTCTCCCTCTCCCACACACATGTTGCTTTAGGTGTGCTTGGTCTCAAGACTGCTGGTTTTGGAAGACCGACATTGTGCCTGTCAGGACAAGCGGTTTTACAAATGTTGTGGCCTCAATAACACTACAGAAAGGAGAGCAGAAGCTGGAGCGTGACCGTTATTACGTTTCCCAGGAAAAGTGGTTGGGCTCAGGTTTCTTGCCTTAGTCATAGGGGGTCTGGCTTTGGGGACCTTGGTCTGGACAGGCACTCGAGCTGTTAGTGAAGCCACATAAGCCGCAGTGCAGGGGGGCTGGCCCATCTCCCTTGGAGTCTGAGAGGCGGCTCTACCCTGACCTGCACCGTAGACACACCAGCTCTGTGACCCTTAGGTTGTAACAGCTCAAAAGGCCTTGGCTGTGACCCTCTACCCCCATCAGCCCTCTTCACTGATCCCCTGCGGACGTGGCCCTTCTGTTACGTGTCAGACTTCCTCCGTGGGTAACAGAACCCACCCCACTTCTTTTCTCCCCTCTCACCTCAGTCCTACCTGGGGACAACTTGTGGTTCATTTGAAAGGAAGTTTTATCTTCAAGGGGCTCAACGTTTGGCTCCACAAGTCACTTTGAAACATTTGTGAACATTTTAAAGAATAAGCTAATCTCACAAGCATCCTCCGTGATAAGTGCCTTTGAGGACAGCGGGCCCTACACGGACGTGGGCGTCCACTCCACACAGGCTGGGCAGGTGAGTCATTGCTCATGACCAGGACCTCCAGCAATGAGTGTCTTTTCTGTGGAGCCATGAGGATGGCCTCTGAGCATGATAAGCAAACTTCTGCGGGGCAGAGGCAGCTCAAAGTTCCCAGGGCTGGTGACAAGCAAATAAACAAAAGAACTTCTACGGGGGCACAGGTAGCTCAAAGTTCCCAGGGCCGGTGACAAGCAAAGAAACAAAACAGAAGAACTTTTGCGGGGGCAGAGGCAGCTCAAAGTTCCCAGGGCTGGTGAAAAGCAAATAAACAAAACAGAAGATGTTTTTCAAGTTTGTTAAGCACGTATTTGCATACTCAGCTTTGGTGAAAAGGTGAGGGAAGAAATGGTGAAACTAACACTCAAACAGGTAGGGTTACAAAAAAATCTGAAGTGGGGCCCCCGCCACATAGCATGCAAGAAATGCTGTCCTTTGTGGAAAGCCAGAAGGGACCCTCGACCTTGTGGTCACACATGCAAGTTCGGGAGGGGATGCCCGACGCTGGCATGGTGTGCCTGCCCTACTGCCCGCCCAAACTCCTAACAGAGCAGAGAGGGCACTCATTCCCTGAGTCCAAGTGCCCTCGGCCCTTTAACACAGCATCCCAGGCATACACAGTCTGTTGAGAGGAGTTGGTTTAGGAGATATCAACTATCTATTCCCCATGTTCTATCCACACTTATAGGGCAGGAAGATTAGAAGGGAGCTCCACAAGATAATGAAAAAGAATAGCATTCTTCAAGTTCTTTGCTGCCTCAGGGCCTTTGCACTTGCTGTCCTATGTTGCTGGCTCTTCCCCCTCCATCAAGTCAAACATCACCTCCTCAAAGAGAAGCCCTGACCCTTCACCTCAGGTACCCCTCTCCAGGTGCACTTAACACCAACTCTAGGAGATATGGTCATTTGCCTGGTTGACCCTATCCCATCCAAGGCATCAGTGTTCAGTCCCATCCCAGGGACAAAACACACTAGTTTCCAGGAACATTAATACATAGAGCTGTTTGTGGAAATCTGATTCATATTCCGGAAATGATGCATCTTCACAGTAGCCGAGTTTGGGTTTCGACCCAAGTCTTTCTTCCTTTTCCCACATGGAAAGGACTGAGAGGTCCTCCTCGGTGTTTCAGAAAGCCCGAAGGCTCTCAGAGGTTCCTGGCGCTCAGACCTCTTAGCAGTAAGAGCCGAAGCGATTGAGGCCTATTAACCACTGCTTCCCGCACAAAGCAAAAAAACCCCCCAAACTGAAGCACATTTTTATTCAATTGATTGAAAAGTTGACAGTGCTTGAAGGACTAATGGTACACCCAAGTTAGTATTTAGTTAATTCTGGGAATTGAGGAAATGCATCGAGGCAACCCAAACCCAAGCTTGGCGTAGGAGCTGAAGCACAGACCTTACAGGGTCTTCTGGAAGCCTCAGCCCTCTGGACCGCGACCTGGACCTCTCTGCCTCCCTATGAGATAAGCCCCGGTGGAGACAGGTGAGGGACTCGGGGTGTGCGAATGTGGGTCAGACCAGAGAAACGGACACTCGTGAGGATGAGGGAGTCGTCAGGAGCCCAGGAAGAATGTCTTCAGGGTCAGGAGCAAGGCTGGGTCCTTTGCTGTCAGAGAAGCAGCACCGAGCTTCTGCTTCTGGGGGATGGACAAGGCTCCAGCGGGGGCCGACCTGGATGATCAAACTTCACAACGAAGAGACCTGGTGCAGCCTCTCAAGGTCTGTTATAACCTTCTCTCCGCGAGTCTGCATCGGGATTTGATATTTCTGACACCAGATGAGCCTGAAGGAGAAGCTTCGGGCTCAGGCTTGACGTGCTGCTTTGCAGCCTACAAGCTCGGCTTGCGTGGAGTTAACGAGAACACAGACTTGCCAGCGAAGCACTGCGTTCCCTGTCCCTGGATCCGGGAGCCGCGGCTTCGTGCGGGAGCCCACGGCGTTCTAACCGCACACGGCATTCTAACCGCACACGGTCGTCGTAACCGCACACGGCGTCCTAACCGCATACGGCGTCCTGACCGCACACGGCGTCCTGACCGCACACGGTCGTCCTGACCGCACACGGTCGTCCTGACCGCACACGGCGTCCTGACCGCACACGGCGTCCTAACCGCACACGGCGTTCTAACCGCACACGGTTGTCCTGACCGCACACGGCCTCCACAGGACTAGCGAGTCCCTCTGTACTGAAATGCCACCCTTCACAGAAAGGCGCCAAAGCAACAGACTATTAAATTTAGTTAAGTATTAGATTCCTCGTTTAGTGATTGCCCACACAGCTGGTTTTACCAGCAGAGAGCTGGCTGTCCCACAAGGGAGCTGAGTTAAGCCATTTTATTTGTTCCCATAATTGCATTCAGAGAGGGCAGAAGCACGGCAGAGGAAATAAGAAAAGACCGGCCTCTTCCCGAAGGGTTCTTCTTTTGACACCGGGGCCGTGGGGACCTGCAGTCTGAAGCATGCAAACGGCCACTCCTCAGTCAGACGTGAGCCCGTCTCCTGTCCGGTGGAATCAGCCATTACCAGATCTGGGCGCATGGAGCCTGCAAGAGCCAGGACAGCTGATGACGGCTGCTCCCCGGCTGTGCCCCAGCGGGCAGCCGCCGAGCGGTGGTGACCGCGGCCGCTCTGAGACTCTGCTGGCTCTGGGCCTTGGAGGAATTGCCACCTGGCCGGATTGGGGACACGAATGACCAGAATCAACTGGAAGCCAATGAGCAGCCGAGCCAGAGGAGAGAAGAGCCGCCCGCCCCTCTCTCGTGTTTCTGAGGGGAGCGGGAGAGCGGGGACTGCATGCAGATTGCAGATTACTCGAGTCTGGCTGCCCGCCAGGTTCTTCTGAGCCCTTCCCGGCGTGTTTCGGACAGCTTCCTCTTGTGCACCTGTCCCGGCAGCATCAGGGCCCCGTCCTCCCTGCTCAGTGGCTGCAGCATCGCAGACGCAGCCTGCCCACCCCGGGGCTGCACGGCTCAGACTGGACCCCGGCCTGAGGCTGGCACGGATGCCCTCCAGACCCCCATCTCACCTGGAGACTGTGTTCTCCAGCTCCCAACGTCCAGTTGTTAAGCCACACAGTTTGGGTGGTAATTGTTCTCTTTGCCGTGTCTCTCTTTCTCTCCAGCCAGATTCTAAGCAACCTGGAAGCAGGGTGATGTAAGTGCATTTGTGGTGTGGGCACCGTGCTGGCAGGCGGGTGGGCTTGGTGAGAGGGGCCGTGCGTGGCTCCCACCCCATCAACTACATCCCAACTCAGGAAAGGGCACAGAGCCGTGGACCTGCCGGCCCTCCAGCGTCCCAGGGACGCCGAGGCAGGTGTCCTGAGGGGCAGAAGGTGCCATGTGCTTTGCTCACTCCGCACTCTGTTAGCCAAACACCAGCTCGCCCCCAAACCTGCCGTGTTTTGGCCTAGAGCGAGCCGTCTGTAAACCCAATCGTCACCTGTCCCTCCAGAAGGGCTGCCAGTGTGTGTGTGTGTGTGTGTGTGTGTGTGTGTGTGTGTGTGTGTGTGTGGCGGGGGGGAGCGGCGGACCCGGAGGACTTTCCAGACACAGCTGAGGCCTTGACCGAGACGGGCACACGCTGGCTGGCACCTCCTGGCATCCCCCCATCCTACCTGCTTGCCACGTGCCTGACAGCACAGGTGACATCCCCTGGGTGGGCCCTCGGAGGAAGATGGCAGGGGGGTCTCCCAGGCAGAGAGAACCGAGTGAGAAAGGGGACAGACACCAAACAGCCTGTGTCTGGGACAATCTCAAAGAATAACGCCTATGATTCCAGCCGGCCGTGCGAGTTGGTTTTGCTTCTGTGTAAAAACCCGACCGAAGGGAGTGGGAAGGAGAGGCCCTGTCTAGGAGTTCTGGTGAAGGAGGCACACCGGGCGCCCCGGTAACTTGGGGTCTGTGAGCAGCTGCCACGACACTGCGGGCGCTGCCAGGACACAGACCACGCTGAAACCGCCTGTGGCACTCTGTCCCGTGGGCTGTGCCGGGCAGGGAGGCGTGTGGTGCTCGCAGGCCTCTGCACCTGAATTGTGTCCGCACGCCGAGCTCACACCCCCCTCACACTCACACTGAAGCCAGCAACTATTAATGCAGCGACTGTGCCGGTTTTCCTGCGCCAGCACCTGAGGGGTGTGCTCCGGTCCCGACCATAATTACGTTAAGGAAACAGCTTCTAAATAATTCAGAGTCACATCTGTGACACCGCAGGCTCTGTCTGCAGATAAGATTTTCTAAAGGGAAAGAAGTCCAATATTCCCCGGGTGGCTCTGGGGTCGGGAGCAGAGAAGGAGGAAAGACAAAGACTTCCGAAACAGTAATTTCGAATTTCAGAGCAGGGCTGGGATCCAGGGAACGATCGCTGCCGTCCGACCCTGACCGGACCTTCGGGGCCCGTCTGCCGAGCTGTGTTCCCACGGCTTCTGTTTGCCTGTCACTGTCCCACGTGGGCCATACACAGCTGGACGTCCAGGCTTTCCACACTTTGCCCAAAGGCCACCTCCCCAAGAGCCCGATCACCTGCGGGCCACTGGGCTGTGGGCAGGTGGCCTCACGTCCTGCCTCCGATCCGCACGCCAGTGGGACCTGCCCTCCCGACTTGAGGTAGCTCTGTACTCTGCTTGCCGGGCCCGAACACCATCAGGGACTCAGCGCTGCGTCGGATTCAACCGGGGTTGCCTCTGGAGCAGTGATCAGGGATGCTGCGGTTGTGAGCACATCACTCAGGTGACAGCAAAGCAAAGGCCTTGGGCTCCTGGGGCCCGGGTGTGGGACCTTGTGCTTAGGGTCACATGAACCAAGGTCTGGCCTGGTCGTGGCCATGTGATCTCAGGTAACTTGCTGTGAGGCTCGCGCTCAGTACTGTCCGGGAAGCCTCAGGCAGGCTGGTCCTCGGTATTAAGCGGTTACTTGGTTATGTTAAATAGAAGTGGTAGATGTGGTGCTGACGGGGATTAAGCACTCGGGGTGCAGTTCAAGGGCTCGGTCCTGCCGACCCCAGAATCCTCCCCGAGGCTGCACACCGGGGCTGAGCGGGGTTCATCCCAGAGCAAAGGATCCTTGGCCCGGCTCAGGGCAGGCGCAGGATGGAGCCACTAGGCCTGAGTAGCCCCTGGCCGCGCTGGCCGCAGGCTGAGCTGCTCGGCGCCCCGAGGGGAGGGACGGGCTGTGCCCCAGCGCTTTCCAGCTGGGGCCACTTCAGGTGCGCTCCTCGCCCTTGGTTTTCCTCATGAATAACGGGGGTAGTGAGAGCTCCTGCCTCACGGGCTGTGGTGGGGTGGGACGAGTGGAAACACACAGAGCGTCCGCAGCAGCGCTGGCCCCAAGCCAGCTCTGTAACCTGCCTGAGGTCGCGGTCGCTGTCACCGCCACTCCTGAGGCCTCCAGCCTTTCTCCAGGTCCTATTTCCAGGAGACGCTCACGACGCAGCCTCGGGCAGCACAGGCACACGGCGTGGCCTCTCGGAGCCCGAGACTCACAGGACAGCTCTTGCAGGCAGGGCCAGCTGGGGGGATGGAGAGCCCACCGCTTGCCTCTGTGATGCTCCTGGAGCGTTTCCACAGCCTTTTCAGCCCCGAAGAGCACAGCCCATGTGAAACGCACCTGAGGCCCGAGGGCTGCTCAGTGAGCCGTGTGGTCCTGCACGTGACGCACGTGGATCCGAGCCCAGCAGAGGAGCCCCAAGGCTCGGACGGGCCCAGGGTCTGGGGGCACCGGCTCGGCCCTCACCCGAGAGGGGCCCACCCAGTTCGACACACAAACCAAAACCTGAGGGCACTGTGCTCTGTGCTGGCGCAGCTGGAGATGAGATGGCAGGGAGGCTCCAGAGCCGACGCCAGACACACCAGAAGTTAAACACACAGAAAAATCCCCGGCTGACTCCCCGCCGCCAAGGCCCGCGGGCTGGACTCTGGGTTTGACATGCTATCGGGACCTGCAGCCTTCAATTGTTATTTTCCAGGCGGCCCCAGGCCTCTCCTGTGGCGTCAGCTTCTGGCACAGCACAGGGAACGGCGCGGGGAGGGGGCCGAGGCAGGGGGTCCTGCCCTAGTCACCATGTGCGAGTCACACGGCCTTCCTGTCCCACCCCTGCGACTGGCACCTGGTGGGCGTATGCCACTCATGGGCGGACAGAGGGAACGGAAGAAACTAAACATTTGAAAAGTCTTTTTAAAAACCTGAGCCCACTCGTGGGTTAACTTTGTGACGTTCTGCTGTTCTCCTTTCCTCCCTCCCTTCCTTCCTCCTTCTCTCTTTTTAAAAATTTCTTCTCACTTTCTCCTCTTATTGAGAGTATTTGCTCCTGAACAGTAAGAATTCCAGAAGAAACAGTCTTAGCTGTCAGTATTCTTGCAGCTTGAACCTGGGCTGTCTTTTCTGGGGAGCAGAGCCTATGCTACCTGTGAGGTCTTCCTCACGGGGTCACGAGAGGGAGGGAGCAAGGGGATGTGGGTAAACGCGCTCTGTCACGCACCACCCGACGGGTACCGTGGGGATGGAGCCCTTGGACGTGGGGTGACAGGTGAGATCCAGGCCTTGGGTCTGGCATCTACTACACACACAGGGGTGGTGATTACGGGTTATTCCCAGACGGGGGCAGCCAGGAGGGATGCTCAGCTGAGCTCCGACAGCCAGGCAGGACCAACGTGCACAACCTTTGCAGAACACAGTCAACAGGGAGTAAGTACAGGATGCACCCCGAGAGCCGTGAGGCGCGGAGCGGACACTGCGTCTCTCGCGGTCTCTGAGCTCCAGTCTTTAAAAGAAAGGCTGGACTCGCCGTCAACACTGTCTTCACTCTGAAGTCTCTGACTCCCAGCACAGAACAGGTTTCCCTTCTACTCTGCCACGAGCCAGGGGGTGTGCAGCATCTCACAGCTCCCGGTATCGTCAACAAGTAAACCATCCCTTGTCACGTGTCCTGCCCACCATTCCGACAGAAGACCACTTGTTACCTGAGAATTAATTGTTTTGGGTCATTTGAATGATAAGCAAAAGTTCAATTCTTTTGCTGATTAAAAATATAAAACCTCTCTTTTGCCACGCCTGTTTAGGATTGAAATGCATTTCTTAGGAAATAAGACATTAGTTTAAGCCGAGTTCTTAAATTGGGGTCCGCAGACATACTGTCAGAAGTCTTACTTTCTCCCCTTTATATAGGGTCTGCTTATTATTCAAGTCTGGGAAACACTCAATTACCAGACACTTGCTAGGGCATCAAAGCTGTCTGAATGCACCTGCCAGGTGTGCCTGGGGGGGAGTCAGGAGCCTACCTGGCAGGGTCGGGGCAGCAGGCGGTGGGTTGCAGCTGAAGACAGATATGGGATGAAGGAGCAGTGGAGCACAAGTCTGGGGACGCGGCCCCCGAAGAGGACATGTCAGAGGCAAACGCAGACGGAGGGCCAGGCTTGGGTGAAACTGGGGAGTGGGTGGGGGAGACCCTGCTGGGGAGGGAGGCAGCGGTGTGGTCTCCCGCGAGCGGCTGACCCTTCGTCCCTGCGTTTCTGCGTTTGGGGCTGGGGCCATGAAGGGCAACAGGAAACCTATTCTCCAGCATCACCTGCCAACTTTCCACTGAGATGTCTCCGGAAACCAGTTCTGCTTCCCACAGCAGTGTGGGGAAAATGAAGACAATTTACAAAATCACAGAAATAACCTAAATCTCAAATCCCTACCAAATGTGAAAGCCCCTGTGACCCATTTTCTCTGAAGCCTGAGATCAAAGCTGGGCTCTTCTTTCAGGTCTTCCAGGACCTTGTCTCTGGGTTTGAGGAAGACCCAGAACTCAAACCACTGCTCAAACCAGGCACTAATGAATATGTAAGTCTTTATGGTTTCTCCTAGATGTTTGTGTTTATTATTACATTTTCTGTCCTTCATCTTTATGCCTTTTATGTCCTAAGCGATGCTAAACTCTTCCAGTGTAGGGTCAGGTCTTACACCTCTACAACCAGCCCCGCTCCCTGCCGTTTGGTCCCCCTGTCCTTAATGGTTCCATGCTGGGCCCTGGTGCTCACAGCCACAGTCAGAGAACCTTCCTTGGTGGGGTCACCCCCCTTCTATGAGCCTCCCCGGCATTGACCACACCTGTCTGGAAAGGGCCTTCATGGTCAGACCAAAGTAATCTACACAAGAATGGCCCATACTTACCCACTAGGTCACTCCTTTCAGGGACAGGCCTCCTAGATTCACTCTCCTTTTTACTTCCTGTGATACTGACTGCTAACTCATCAAAGTTTCTCCCCCTTCCCAGGCACACAGCTTCTCTTTTTCTAGGTGGGCCCACGTGCTGGAGTTCTGGCTGGAAAGGACACACACCACCGCTAGGCCTCAACACAAAAATCACAAAACCTTCCCATTTTTTCTCTTCCTGTCTCCAGGGCCAGAAGCAGAGCCCTGAAGATGCTGGGGCCACACTCTAGAAGGAGCCTGCAGCCCTGGGTTCCTACCAGGAGAGCAACCTGCATTTTGTGTGCGCGAAATAGAAACCCTCGTTCTGCTGAGTGTTGGGTGGAATTGCATCCCCACAAAAGATGCTGAAGTCCTCACCCTCAGGACTGGTGAGGGTGACCTCATTTGGAAACAGGGTCTTTGCAGAGAAATCAAACTAAAATTGAAGTTGGGGATAGGAGTTTATTAATTAATTAATTTATTTTTGCTGTGTTGGGTCTTCGTTTCTGTGCGAGGGCTTTCTCTAGTTGTGGCAAGCGGGGCCACTCTTCATCGCGGTGCGCGGGTCTCTCACTATCATGGCCTCTCTTGTTGCGGAGCACAGGCTCCAGACGCGCAGGCTCAGTAGTTGTGGCTCACGGGCCTAATTGCTCCGCGGCATGTGGGATCCTCCCAGACCAGGGCTCGAACCCATGTCCCCTGCATTAGCAGGCAGATTCTCAACCACTGCGCCATCAGGGAAGCCCACTGGTGTCCTTTTATAGAAAGGGCAGATTTGGACACAGACATGCACACAGGGAGAAGATGAAGAGCCTGGGGTGAGGTTTCCATAAGCCAAGGGATGTCAAAGATCGAGAGCAACCTGCAGAAGCTGGGAGAGAGGCCTGGGACAGTGTCTCCCTCACAGCCTCAGAAGGTACCAACCCTGCCGACACCTTGATCTTGGACTCGCAGCCTCCAGAAAGGCGACACAATAAATTTCTGTTGTTCAAGCCCCCAGCGTGTGCTACTGTGTGATGGTGGCCCTAGGAAACTCATACACGAAGCTGCTGAGATTTTGGTGGTGGTTGTTACAGCAGCTCTGATCATTCAGTAGCAAAATCCTGACTTTATTTGAGGTGTGGGGAGCCCAGATAAAAGACATTTCCAGGCATCCTTGGCAGCCTGGTGGACACGTGGCCAAGCTGTGACCTTTAGATGGAAGCAGAGTGTCAGCAGCCCATGCGGGGAGACAGCCTGAGGCGCTCAGTTACAGGAACCACCCTGTGCTTCACCCGCCCTCCCGTCTTCCAGCCCGGCATGCAGACATGATGCCACTGTGCATCACAAAGCAACACGTCTTCCATCCAGTTTCAGCAACTGCTATCTTGAGTTTTCTGTTAAACGTAGCCAAATGTGATCCCAAGTGATCTAAGAGATTTTTTTTTCTTGTGGTACGCGGGCCTCCCACCGCCGCGGCCCCTCCCACTGCAGAGCACAGGCTCCAGACGCACAGGCCCAGCGGCCACGGCTCACGGACCCAGCTGCTCCGCGGCATGCGGGATCCTCCCGGACCGGGGCACGAACCCGTGTCCCCCGCATCGGCAGGCGGACTCCCAACCACTGTGCCACCAGGGAAGCCCGATCTAAGAGATTTTTATATTTTAAAAGAAGCCTTTGTGCAGGTGTGATGTCCACACCCACAGGAATGAATACACAACAGGAGTATTTCAGGCACCTGCTGGGCGGGGAGAAGTAGGTACTCGAGGGGGTCTTTCTGGAGCCCCTCAAACTGCCATCTCAGAACATACATCAGACACTGAACGAAAACACCCCTATTCTCTTGGGTGGTGGGTACCACAGCAGCAGCCACATTGAGATCATGCCTTTTCCAACTTAATTTTGTGGCTTAAGTCAAAAGTCTGACCAATTCTGAGCTATACCGAGAACTATAAATGCAGAAACAGGGAAAGTCAGAGTGAAACATCTCCTGAGTTTGCATTAGGCTGCAGGAAAACCGAGCTCAAATGTAACCACGTGCACAGGCTTATACAACAAAGGTGACAGAAAAGATTCCACACGTCAGCACGGGACGTAAATGCTGTCCAGTGTCCCATCAAGCAGCACGTGGCTGAGATGAAGCACGACGGTGTCACCTCCAGGTTCTCTGTTAAATTTCAGAGAAGAATGGGACACCGACTGCAGAGCCAACCTCACCCCGTGTGCAAAGTGCTTTTTATTTCTTATTCCCTGGGCCCTCTCTCTTTGCCTCTGGGAATCAGCCACAAGAGTGACAGCTCAACTGCAAGAGTAAAATGCTGAAAAATACCTGCTATGTCAGGAGCGCCACAATAGAATATGGACGACCTATAACCTCCAGTCTGTCCATGCTGGCTGGGATGATTGGTTAATGCAGCTAACCAACCAAACATGAAAATAACTGGTCGTTTGGCTTCCCGAATAGAATCAGTAAAATACCTCAGAACTCTCTTTTAGAGGCACTGCACCCCCCATACATTATTTTATAAACAGAAGAAATAAAATGTTGTGTCGATGCTATTCCGTATATCTAAGATACAAATCTGCTTCATTTTTGCTCACACCCGAGCCTTAGGAAAGCGATGGTGACTACCCAGCACCATGGGAACGGCAAGGCGGTGGGGGGAGGGAGGAGGGGGCGTTGGGAGCTTTTCACGCTCCTGACCCTCAGGACCCCTAATGGTGTCATCACATCCAGGCCTGAATGTGACTAAAAGCAAAATCCATTCTGAAAAGGTAGGTATAACCCCTTGACTTGGATAGAAAAATAATAGGACTCTCCAAAGAAGTAAAAGTATTTAACTGAATGGCTTTCTTAAGCAGAGTTACATCTACTTTTTAAATTACGGATTCGCAGGAAGTTTCAAAAATAGTGCATTGAGTTCTGTGCTCCCGAACCTTAGCTTCCCCAGTAGTGACCTCTCATATCACTGTGGTGCAGTCACTGTACTGCAGTCAGTGTCATGTAGTCACTGTGGTGCAGTCACTGGACTATGGCCAGACCCCCGAATCTCACAGCCTGGTAGAATGGTCCCCCACTGTAGACCACACTGGAGAAGTGGCTTGGGGCAGGCACATCTCTTCCCCCAGAAAACTCACCCCTCCTCCTCTGAGGAGAAGCAGCTCCTTCTCAGCCTGGCTCCCTGTGATGCCATGCAAGTGTTTTGAGTGGGCTTTGTATCCATCCTGACATCCATTTTTTGGCTTTTTTTTCTTTCCGTTTACATGATTTAATTATTTACTTTTGATTATATTATTACTTATCTTTAATTCTGAATTTCTGATAATCATTTGATAGTTCTGCAGAATATTATCATTTTGGATTTTTTTCTAAACGCTATCTCTAAATAAATCTATTTTATCGACGTTTGAACACTTTAACCATTTTTAACCAGTGATTACTATGCTGTTGGAGATCTTTTCAGGACTTTCCCCCTAACCAGCTCTCCTTGGGGCCTGAAACCCTGCCATCGAGACAGGAGCCAGAGTGGCTTCCCGAGGGAATTACAGCAACTGCTACGAGCTTTGACTCCGTGCATGAAGGTAGGATGCTGAGCAGGGTCCTGCAGGGAAGGTGGCACCTGGGTGGTGGCAACCATGGGAAGGAGAGGTGGGACTGTAAAGGCTCAGGATTCTCCGCGGATTAGGGCAGAGGAAGGCCGAGAAAGGTCAAGTTCTCTTTACTTCTCAGCTTTCCCAACGGTCTGCCTGGGACGGCACACATCAGTTCCAATTTTTCGTATAGATATACATGTGCACATGTCACCGCCAACATGTGTGGGGTCCTCGAGACTCTCTGGAAAGTTCCGTCCCTGCAGTGGCAAGGACGTGAGGTGCCCCGTGTGCCATGAAGATGCCCCCAGAGCCACGGAGACAGGTGGCTCCTCGGCCCTGTGGGGAGATTCTCAGAAGGGGGAGGACTCAGGCAGGCCTGGCTCCAGATCCCAGGGCTGGACGCACATATCCGTGCGGCTGGGGCTTTGCCCAGAGTGTTGCAGGCAAGGCCGGCGCGTCCTGCAGTGGCCTCCAGGCCTCGGCACTGGTGGAGCTGCGGGACCTTCTGGCTGGGAGGCCCGCACCTACACTTCCATCCCATCGAATCAGTATTGGCGACCGTGGGCTTCATTCTGAACTGCTAGGACATGAGCCATCTTGGCCTCCAAAAAGAAACTCTGCACAGATTATCTCATAAAGCTTTTCTGCTTCTTTCCTCCTGAGCCGCAGGAAGAGTTAAGGAAAGACCAAAAGCACTTACTTTTCTTATCTGTCGTGTTGTGCACGGTCACCGTGGGGACCCCAGGACCTGCAGTGGGCAGAGAAACAAAAAGGGGGTCGTGAGTTTTGTGGAGAACAAAAGAGAACCAAGCCTTTGTTACAAGGTGCTCACCAGGGGCCCTGGGGCGCCTAGCTCCGCGGAAGAGTCAGCAGCCATGGACGATGGCAGAGGCCGGGCCCTGGGTGTTACAGGCACATCTTCCTAGCTTTGTGTCTGCGTCAATTACAATGAACCCAATGGAAAGTGTGTGTGTTTTAGATTATTGTAATGACATAAAACATCTATACTCTTATAACCTCATTCTGACTGTCCAGACACAATTCCACGTTGTCTTCATAGAGTTCTGGTCTATCACTGCAGACTCAGTCCTAAGTCACCTTTCAAAGCTGCCTTGCTGGGCCCTCCTGGAGGAAGCCATCACCTCCACTGGTCTCCTGTAATGCTTGGTAAAAACTTACTAGTGTAACGGCATAATTTTGCAAATGTTCATCTGCGTTTCAATTTTCCCTGGTGACGTAGCTCGCAGCTTCCAGCTCCAAGGCTGTCCTGAATCTGCAGCCCTGGGGTGAGAAGGGGGCCTGGCCAGCTGTGGGTCAAGTCTGTAGGTCGACTTCGTTATTCTCTTTAGCAAAAGGAGGGTCCAGAAAGAGAAAAAGGCTTATGTAAATTATTTTGCAGCTATTCTGAAGGTGTATTAAGAGGCAGGCGTGGGTTTTTCTAACTTCATCTCTGCCCCTTCTCTGCACTCCTGTTCGGCCGGGGCGGGCCTTCCCACGGGATGTGACGGACACCAAGCTTGTTCCCACTGGGCCTACTGTTCTCTCTGCCCGAAGTCTCCGTCCCCAGACACCGGCGCAGCTTGTCTTTGTCTTCATTAAGTCTCTGCTCACATGCCTCCTCCCACCACTTACTGGAAGAGACCCCTCCACGACCATCGGCCCAGCTTCCACCTGCCCCTGCTGCCTGTTCTTCACAGGGCGCTGCCCATACCTAACGGCAGGACCCTCTAGTATGCATTTTCAGTATTTGTTCATTGGCCCTTTCAACTGCCCTAGAATGCAAGCTCTAGAATTTATAAGAACAAATTCTGGAAGTCTGTCTTTACTGCCATTATTTGCAGCATCTAGAATACCGTTTGGAACATAGTTGGGGCTCGATTACATATTCGTGGAGCGAATGCCAAATGATCACAGAACACACAGGACGGAGCAGGGGAGGCTGCCCCTTCGGCCCTGGTGCACTTGGGAGGAAGGAGACAGACAGGAAGTGAAGGCTGGCGGAGGGCAGGTGCGCAGAGAAAGATGGACGCGTTCTGGGAGCTGTAGGCCCAGGGCTGCTTTTCCTCTGCCTCAGGCTGGGGTCTCTGGGATGCTATGAACTCCCAGGGGTGGCTGCACCTAAGCTGGGGATTCGTACTGTTTGGGCAGCTTCCGGGGGATCATCATCAGAACGTCCTGCCTGCTTCCAAGGGGCCACGTGACAAGCAGCTGAGTTGAGAGCCAGGGTACCGGCCATGGATCTCACCACAGTGAGGCTCAGAGCCCACCCTGCAGGGGCTGCTGAGTGGACATCCTAGTCCTGCGTCCCGAGAGAATGTGGCAGAAAAGCAGTGCAGTCCGAGGTACCATGGAAGGGCAAGATGGGCTGGTCCGGCCCGGGAGCACCCCCCGGCCTGGCTGAGCTGAGAGACAGACTGCGGTCACAGCAGCTGTGGACCTGAAGCCTGTCCACTACCTGGGACTAGGCCCAGACACTATCCAGTGCACATCCAAAGTCCGGGAGGTCCGAGGCCTCGTCTCCCCGACCACGTGGCCCTCCCCCATTCACCCATAGATAGGATTGCCCAAACAGAATGCAGCTTAGCCAGTTATATTTGAATTTCAGATAGACAATATATATTCTTCAGTATAAATACGTCCCATGCAGTATTGGGACTTACTACTAAAAATCCATTTGTTGTTTACCTGAAATTTTGTGTTACTGGGTGTCCTTTTTATTTGCTAAATCTGGCACCCTTGACCCAGGGACGGGGAGGGGCAAGCAGTGATGTGAGACTCTGTGCATTTAACCTAAAGGGACAGCACTCACTGAAGGGGATCTAAGCACTGGCTGTGGGTTTAAATTATTGAGTCAAACTAAGTTTTCTGGCTCAAAGATCCATTTCCCCATGGGGCACTCATGTGGAAGAACAGATCAGTTACTGAGAAATAAAGAACCTGCATCTCTTTTCTCTGCACATTTCACGGTGAGTAAATTTGCAAACAGAGCACATCCTCCATTCTTATTAATAATGTAAACAATTATTATTTATTTAGTGCCTACTATGTAAAAGGCACTCTGCTAGGTGTGTATATGAATAATTTCTAATCCTCACACCAGCTCTACAAAGCAGGTGCTTCTATCCATATTTTACAGATGAGAAAACACAGGTTTCAAGAGCTTTATGTTTTTTGTCTCAGCCATACAATAAGAAAGTTGCTGAGCCTGGATTAGTCCCTTCTTATTTTTAAATCCATAAACTTGATGTATGTTTCTAAAAAAATTCAAAAACTACAAAAAGGAATAAAGTGACAAGTAAAAGACCCTTCTCACCCCACTTTCCAGAAGTAACCTAAATGTCTCTAAAATGTCCTAAAATGTTTCTCTGCATATAAGTGGTCAAATTTACACATAAGCAATTATTTTAAACATACAAATAAAAAATATAAAAAACCTTTCATGTAAATATGCAGCTTTATCAGACCTTAAGATTATACCATATTGCCTTACTTTTTAAAAATAAAACATAATACACAGATTTTTGAGGTCACCTGTGTGCCCTGCCCTAATCTCAGTCTGCTCCCTTTCCAGAGGTAACTGTTATCTTGGAGTTAGTATTTATTATTTCTCTGCATATTTAAAAGATATTTTTGCCGCATGGTATGTGTTCACAATAACATATATGGCACACACAGTATAATATAGCATACCTCAGTGTAACATCTTTTATATTGTCTTAGTATCCAGTCTGACAATAGCAAGAGAATGAAGCCAAATGCCCAGAGAATGAGTAAACACAGCCACTGTGGAGAACAACTGAGCAACGGCTGTGAAACCTGAAGATCCCTGACACCACCAGACAGTCCCATCCCTGGACCACATCTCAGAGCGAGCCCTGCACACGGACACAAGGAGGCAAGCACGCAGTAGATCGTTCTCAACAGCAGCTATGTCTGAGCCACAAGTGCCGAGCTAGCCATGGGCAAGGGAGGGGATGACTTAAATGCAGTCTGTCTGTTCACCCAGTGGAAGATCGCAGAGCATGTGAAACGAGTAGACAGACACCTATCAACACGGGTAAGTATGAAAAATACCACGTTGCATGAAAACAACAAGTTGCAGAATGGTAAATACTGTAATATACAATGATGTAAATAATTTTCACAATCTGTAAACCTTCGTTTTCAGCAGATGTATGGTATTCCATTCCATGCATATACCGTATTTCTTTGGTCCACTCCCTACTGATGGATATTTAGGTGGCTTCCTTTTGTTTTTTCATTGCCATAAACATGTTGCAGAAGTCCCTCTAACATACATCTTCACACACAGGGAAGACTGTGTTGGTTAAGCTAGTTACTGGCATTGCATTGTTAAAAAGGTTTTATAGCTGGTTTTCACTAAATAAGCTTGTGGTTTCAAACACAAAACCCCCAAGTCTCAGTGCTTTAAAAAAATGAAAGTTTATTCCTTGCTAATGTTACATCCTGGTAGATGGCCAGCTGTGGCCGTGCTGGTCCTCCTCCAGGATCTGGGCTGAAAGGGTAGCCTTCATCTAGAACATACTGCGCTCATGGCCAAAGGAAATGAGAAGGGAGCTGCAGAAACGCAGCAGCTCCTGAAACACCCTGGGCCATAGCTCATGTCCGCTCTGGTGCCTTTGCCAATGGAACCGGAAAACCTCTCCGGGGGGGGGGCGGGGCGGGCACAGATCACGCACGAGGGGAGGGTGGTTCCAGAGGGCAGACAGGGGACAAGGGCATTAGCGCCCCAGGCTGAGACCCTGGACTCCAGTGAACACTGTCTCCTCGCCCTCTAATTGAGGGTGGGTGCAGGTCTATGGTATAACTTAAAAAAATGTGTTGTCTTTTTCACCGCTCTAATGGGCAAGTATTGTATCTTGGTATTGCTTTAAGTTACCTTTTTCAACTTTTGAGTGGAGCTGGACAACTTTCCGTGTGTGACATCTGCATTTCGTGTGTGTGTGACTGCAAACTCCCCTTTCCCGTCCACTTAAATTGCGTTGTTGCTCGTTCTCCTCTTATTTAGGAATGAGATCGTCACCGTGCTGCTGCAGACTTTTCTCCTGTGTTCTTTCTAATTTGTGCCTCAAAAAGTGTCGTGTACCAATGGTAGCAACTGGCATGCTGAATTGTACTTTCAAAAAACATAACTGCTCCTGCGTGCACGCACGCACGCGCGCGCACACACACACACACACAGGAATCCTTGGGCTGGGGATCTGAGTCATCCCAGAGCCTGTTCTGAATCTGGGAATCAGTGCCCTGAACAAAATGTTTGCTGAATGGATTAACAGCTCATGCAGGATGACTTCCCAAGCATATACTTGGCCACCATGTGTCAAGCCAGCAAAGTTAAATTCAGCTAAAGAAGGATCCCCTAAGACCATTCCCATGTCCTGTGTCTCACAGTTCAGGTCACTGTTTCCCTGCTGATACTGAGCACCCACCCTGCTTTTCTCTAACCACCGAGGGTAGCTGTCTCCACTTATAGGATCTGAATTGTGTGTGGTTTTCTTTTTGAGAGCCACATCACAACTGTGCCATATTCCCTGTTATTTTAATACAGAATATTCTTCAGAATAGCCAAACAGAGACAATACAAATAAAAACTATATTTAAAGGGGACACAAAGTTAAAAAGCAGCCCCCATGTATAATTTAAATCGGCTGATTGCAACCTAAGCCCATCCAGTTACCCAGACCCTCCTCTGGGAGCTGGGTCCCCTGGGTCCACAGCCATCGTGGTCCAGAAGCGGTGTTCTCCCCCTCAAACTGCCATCATACGAGCTCCTCTGGCCCAGGTGGCCTCGACCCACTGCTCTGCGTGAATTTTAAGATCACCCATCATTGTGAGACTTCTATGATGTTTGGGCTCCTGAAAATTGGCAGATAATTTAGGAAAACACCAAAATCTCAACAAACTTTCTTATAAGAAATGAAGAAAAAGCAGGAGATTCCCAATTCAGAGTAAAATATTTGGGCTTTGTGATACTTTGACCAGACCTGGGTTAGTGTCACCCAGGATTTCTGTAAGAAGAGAAGAAACGTGCTAAACACAGGAACAGCACACACACGATTCCAGGGAGCTTGCAACATTTAACGGGGAGCCCTCCAAACTCATTTTAAACAGTTAAGGATACTTTTACTAATGAGACTTTGGAAGGGCTTCACCACCGAAGTTTTAAATTGGTTTTCTTTACTTTTCTTCCTCTTCCTCCAAACGATGTCATGTGCATCTAGCCAACAACTAACTGATTAAACGCGTCGTTTTGAACAGTAGGAAGCTTCTGTCCTTTTGTCACTGCTGCCTGTTAAGTCACTCCCTCCCCATCATCTGGGCACAGACTATCACGGCCCAAATCCGGGAAATCATGTTTTTTGTTTGTTGGATGGTCAGAACCTGACAGCACTCTGCTTAACAGCTATTTTTCTGACAACTCCTATTCATAGTTTCTTCTTACTCTGCATGTATTTCAATTCAACAAATAGGCATTGAGATTCTACCATGTGCAGGGCACAGTGCCAGGTCCAGGGGACAGAGGCAGAAGCAGACAAAGTATTTGCCATCAGGGAGCTCAGAGTCTAGTATAGGAAGACAGCCACGCACAAAAGCAGGCTTTGATGACTGTCACCAGAAGGTGTACTGTTGTGACATCTGCACACTGACTCTGGGACTAAGGATGTGGTCTGGAGCCCTGCTCTGGTTCCAGCCCTGTCACCAGCTGCTTTGTGGTTCCAGCCAAGCGACTTTTCTTCTCTGGGTCCCAAATGTGGAATATAGGGTGACTAAGGTCTATTCTTAGTAAGAGGAACAGAGGTTGCAGCAAAAACGATGACACCACTACTCAGGGTTCCTATTATGTGCCAGACGCGATGCTGGATGCTGGGGAGTCGCTGCCTCACTTCACCAGCTCCCAGAGACAGGGGTAGCCTACCCACAGAGATTAGGACGCTGCGATCAGAGCCCCCCCCGAGACGCAACATGGACCTCCGGCAGGAGAGATGCTCTACCCCTGTGCCCAGAAGGAGGCGCTGTTCTCAGCTGGAAGCGGAAGGCAAGGAGGTGCAGGATGAAAGTGAGGGTGGAGAAGCAGGACAGCGTTTCTCTTCCTTCTCAGCAACCCTTCCAGTGTCTGCATGCTTCCGACTAGTCTTAGGGTACAGGATATGCTTTCAAATAAGAGCATGTAACTCTACGGCACTGTTAACGCCTCTGTCAATTAGGTCCTGTATTAAACACCTGATTCTCTATGTGCTCGCCTATGGACACACTCTTAGGCACACGCTCCTAGATTCGCGTGAGCAGGCACATATGGACACATACATGTAGACATAAAAATATTTATTATGATTCTCTTTGCCCCCTTCTTTCTTTTTTTTCTTTTTTTTTTTTGCGGTACGCGGGCCTCTCACTGTTGTGGCGTCTCCCCCCGCGGAGCACAGGCTCCGGACGCGCAGGCTCAGCGGCCATGGCTCACGGGCCCAGCCGCTCCGCGGCATGTGGGATCTTCCCGGACCGGGGCACGAACCCGTGTCCCCTGCATCGGCAGGCGGACTCTCAACCACTGTGCCACCAGGGAAGCCCCCTAATATTTCTTAAGTCCTTGGTAGGTAAGTGTGTCTCAGCTGGTGTATACCCTTGTTCAAACTGAAATGCAGAACTGCATGAAAACAGTTCTATTTGCTCAGCCTTTGCTTACAAAGACATAACTGCAATAAAAGCAACATTTGGCCTTTTAAAAACTCTGGTTAGCGACAGAGACTATTCTGGCTCAAGTTAAAAATCTGACTTCTGAGTTTATATTGTTCCCGAGAGGGAAAATAACCACACTGAAGCAAGCAAATTTACAACCAACACATAAGGTACTTTTGGTCAGCAAAGACCTTTCTGCTAGATGGGGGAGAAATTCAAATAACAAAAAGAAAAGCTTTGAATGACACAACAGACTTGCAAACAGAAAATATTTAGTTTTGTGTCTCTGGTTTCCAGTCCCATTCAGTTCAGAACATTAACTTACACCTGCTTGAGTGGATGGAGAGATATGACACTTCCAGATGAGAATGAAGTAATGAAAAAGGACACAAACTGGAAAAGAAACAAGTCGTGAGAATAAAAGAAAGTTCACACAGAGAGTGCTTGCCCTCACTGCCCTCATCTGTATCCTCAGAGGGTGTTTATGTGACAGATAATTCCCACCAGAAGCTACACTCACGGTATATGAACAACGGAGACTCGGGCGGTCTGGCCGTCACCACCCGAGTCTCTCTCGAGTGGTGATGGACGGTTTCAAAGACCAGCGGCCAGCAGCGAGAGCGTGAGGAACGCTCTGGCCAGGGCAGACGATGGGCCACGGCCCCGCTGGGCATGGCATCCGGATCTTTTTATCTGCCAGTTCATGAGTTATGTATGCCCGATGCACAGGGTTTTATACGCTGAGGTGATATTATACCAATAAGCAGGGTGCTAGCCGAGCTACTGGAACTACTGCAGGTAATTAAAATATCTGTTCCAAAGACAAGATTTCCTAGTCAACACAGCAGATGGATTTTGTGGCTGTTTGACTTTGAAGCCTCGTGTGGCTGACATCAACCTTGGGGTTTGGGGTTCCCCTGCCAAGCCCCGCAGCACTGAGTCTTTGCTCCAACCCCATTTCACGCGTCCACTTGAAAGCAATCGTATTTCCCATGCAGCAGGGTACGTAGCGTCACTCAGTGGGGTTCACAGAAATCAGGGGGTGGTTTTTACAGGCTCACAACGGTGGTGAAAAATGTCACATTAACCTTTCCAGTCACATGTAACCTCTTCCTCTAGAAATTACATGTCACACTTTGGGCACACGACAGGCATGTTAATAAGAGAAACCATCCCAATCATAAAAAGGGGGTCTCTGTATGCTCCCCAAAGTCAGCTAGTATCTTTGGGTAGTTGATCCATAGAAGTGTTAGGTTTTAGGAACTACCTGGCTTCAAGATATAGCAACACTTTTGTGCCCCGTATGCATCACCCTGGGTGAAGGGTTTAGATGTTCAGCGTAATTCACAGAATACAAAGTATGAAGGAAGGAGCTTAGTTTTGTTAATTTTGTGAGAGTAGGCAAACTACAAGAGAACTGATGAAACATACACTGGCTGTCGCATTCATCCCTGTGCGTGGCTGAGCTGGGATCTGGGCCAGGGAGGGACCAAGGCTCTTCTGAGAACACTTCCCACAGCTCCTGTATGGTCCTGTCTCTCAGAACTGTGATAACACTTCTCGTCATCTGCTGACATTGTGATCCAGTAGTTCTGTGACGAATTTCAACCCACGTCATTAAGTTCTTATTTGAGTTCTAATGATACACTGTTAATGATACACTATGTCTTATCTTTTCAACTATACGTGGAGCTTAGGAACCTATTTTATATAACTCTGTATCCCACGTAGGAAAATGTACAGTGTCTTATTCATAGTAAGTGGCCAATGGATATTTGCTGATTAAACGAAGGACAAAGCATTCATGGACAGGATGCACACCCTGGGAAACTGTGAGGTTGGTGCAGTCAGTTCAGAGGCTGTGGCCTGTTCTCTTGAATAACCTCAAAGTTGCCAATTACCTGTTTTAGAAGTTAGCTCTGGTTTTTAAAAAGTGCACAAGATCACTTAGAGCTAAATTTTGTAATGAAGGTATTTTAAGTTTGGTGATTACAGCAACTGTCAACATTCCAGCCTATCATAAAGAAAAGAACTGTAGGGCTTCCCTGGTGGCGCAGTGGTTGAGAGTCCGCCTGCCGATGCAGGGGACACGGGTTCGTGCCCCGGTCCGGGAAGATCCCACATGCCGCAGAGCGGCTGGGCCCGTGAGCCATGGCCGCTGAGTCTGCGCGTCCGGAGCCTGTGCTCCGCAACAGGAGAGGCCACAACAGTGAGAGGCCCGCTTACTGCAAAAAAAAAAAAAAAATTGTAGATTTCTTGGGAGCCTGGAACATGGAGATCATGTTACAAGGAGGACCCTAAATTCTCCCAAGCAATGTCCTCTCATTGGAGTAAATGGCTCAGCTTCCTGAGAAGAATGGTACTTATCTGGGTGTACAAATTATGGCGTGCAAAGAAATGAGGCCCCTTTTTATAATCACAGTGAGGATGCGCTACATTTTAGGTCTTCTTTGCTTCTGAACTTGATCAAATCTCGACACAGGCCAGTTGGAAACTAAGGAGGCCCGTTGTTCTGCCTGCTTCCGCCCCCTGCTGGCCACCACTCTGTGTCACTGCCCAGGCTGCCTGCCGTCGTCCCCTGGCCCCTCACAGTCAGCCCACTGAATAAAAGCAGGAGTGACTGGCCAAGCACCAGGTGTGTGCCCTGAGGGCAGAGCCTCAGTTCTCAGTGCAGAATCTCTGAGGCGGGGATGCCACCTGCCTGCGGGGTAATGGGGTGCCTAGGAGCTGACCCCCTAAGGCTCCTGAGAGGTGGGCACTACCTGAGATACAGAGAGTCCTGCTTTTCTTTTTGGACTCAAGGTTGTAGAACAGATCACATCTCTTAAAGGGAAGTAATTCCACACTCCACTCTCTCAAACCACCACATCCATTTCCTCCGTAGGTCCCCCCAGTTGTGCCTGCTAAAGCGTCTCGTGCCCCCTCCCATTGCCATGGTAACGTTCTCAGCGCTGCCCTCCTCACCGCTGCCCAGGGATCCCCACCCAGTTCTGACCTTGGCACTCTTCTGATTAACACCCTTGAGTCGCTTGCCATTGCCCACAGGATAAAGCTGAGACCCCCAGCATGGAATATAAGACCTTCTCAGACCTAATCTCCTATCACCCAACACACACCTTCCAAACTCGTTTTTCTGAAGAGAAGCTGTGCTTCTTCACACACTTGTGCCTGCTCGTCCCCCTCTGCAATGCCCCGCCCTCCTGGTCTCCTCTAAACCTCTGCATAGCCTTCAAGGCTCAGTTCAAACATCTTTTCTCTGACTATTCCCTCCTTTGTGGCACCAGTGTGATAATAATAATAAAAGTAAAAATAGCAACAACAACAAGTTCATAATTACACCATGATCACCATGTGTCAGGCACTGTTTTAAGTGTTTTCCACATAGTAACTCCTTTAGTCTCTATAGTAACCCTATGAAGTAGGCACTATATCCCCGTTTCACAGATGAGTAAGCCAAGGCACAGAACTGCCTGTGGTGTCGCCAGGATTGACACCAGGCACAGTCCACCCATTTGGCCTCTTGTGTACATATATTTCTTAATTACAAAGCACAGTAACCCTCAGTGTTCATCTTAGCTGCATCATTGGCTAGCTGAGTGGAGGTGAGCAGGTTACTGTAATTAGCTGGTCCTTGTTTTCTCCCTCTTCAAGAGTTGTTCTGAGGACTAAATGATGACACACACAAAATGCCTAGAATATGCCTCGCACATGACGATACAGTCAAGGAGCTGTTAACATCCGTTCGCCCGGTGGTCACATTGCAAGATGACTGGTTAGGGGTTAGGGAATGACAGCCTGGACTCCCAGGCACTGGGAGGATTCTTGGGCAGGAATTCCCTACATGATGAAAAACCTGTTCTTGGTCAATGTGCCACCTGCACCATCACAGCCCTAACACACGTGTTCCCTCGTCCCCAGGGCTCCTGGCTAAGCAGTGTGGGCCACAGTCTTCAGCATGGTCCCACATTTTGTGAGACGTTGAGGATCTGCACGGCCTACCACGTGCGTCAGGCACGAGGAGGCACCTCTGTTCTCCAGATGCAGCCCGGAGCCTCTGACTATCCAGACCTGCTTGTCCTTCAGGGCCAGCGGGAG
>NW_021703776.1:102063322-102075567 GCF_005190385.1 Monodon monoceros | reverse complement strand
AGCCTCTGACTATCCAGACCTGCTTGTCCTTCAGGGCCAGCGGGAGGGTCCTTCCCTGGGCTGTCCTGACTTTGCCGTTCCCACCCCACTCCTGAAGGCACTGAGCTGCTGTCCCGCACCTTTTGACTTACTGTCTCTGTCTTACCCCTGCAACTGGCTTATTAAGCATCTGAGGCAGGACAAGGTTGTGAGCACCTTGCAGAGAAATCCTCCAGAAAGCAGCTTCAATAAGCCAAACAGACTTCCCTGTTACCTGTAGGCTCTCGGTACAACTGATTTTTATTTCCTTTGAGCAGACTTTTCTTATGACCTAAACTTTGCCCCACGTTTCTGTAATCTGCAGTACGAGGTGACAGGACGGGACTGGAGCTTTTCCTGGGAGCCTCTCAAGGCAGCCGTTTCCAGACGGGGCGTCCCAGTAAGTTTTCTTTTGAAGAAGAGGCTCCATGACTCAAAATGCACTGGAGAACATTGGGATTAGAGGATCTTTCCACTCCCTTCTGCCCTAACATCCTATGAATCTAAAGACATTCCTGACACCCTCTAGCTAGAAGTCAGTCCTCAGTTCTCTGAATCACTTAATAATTGTTTCACTGCTTTCATTATACCGACTGTGGTCTTGTATTATCATCCTCGTGAATATGTATCATCTCAGCCAACTAAACCCCAGGGCCCCGAGGGCAAGGATGGTGTAGCACGGCCCACTGGGCCCCCAGAGTCTCCTGCACATGGAGGACCCTGAGTAAAGGTTTTAAAAAATAAATGAACAAATTCAGAAAGTGTAACAACTCCTGGGAGATCGTAGGGCGCATGTAAATACAAAAGTTTTACTTTCTTTGCGTTGGGATGGAAATGGTGGAAACAGAAGTGAAAAAAAAACCCAACACAGATGTTAGAACTTGAGAAAGCACTGCTCCAGAAGACTTCACCAGTGGGAAGAAAAGGGCAAGAAATGAACAATAATACTCTCACAAGTACAGCAAGTTCTGTGTGTGGGTGTGTGTACCTCTGTGTGCATGTGTCTACATGCATGTATGCGACCATGTGTGCACGAGTGTGTGCATGTGAATGCGTGTGCATGTGTGTGAGAGTGTGTGCATGTCAGTGTGAGTGTGTGTGTGTGCACTCTGTCCACAGATGTGCCCACGCCGGGGCAGGGCTCCTCATTAAAACTCATCTTTAAAAATTTTTCTGTTGTTAAAATAAAATCCCTTCCCCCAAGTTCCTCATTTTTTATCATGTCACTGAGCAATCTGGAATACTTTAAACAAAATGAATGACACCTAACACCACAATGAAATATTTCATAACACCTATGTGAATGCCCTGCGAAGAGGTAGAAATGTACTTTGAACAGCCACGCGAGTGACACTTTTAACTAATTTCCTCTTGCTGTGGCAGCCATGCTGTTAAAGTGACAGAAGAGATTTCTCTCTTACACACCAGCCTCCTAACTGAGCACTGCTTTTATCTGAAGGCCCAGACACCAGGTGGGCTGGGAAAGGTGAGATGGAGTCTGTGTGCTCAGAGGGGAGCATTTCCCGAAGAGGGAGACGGAAACAAGTCGGCCCAGCGCATGATCTCCCTCAGCCGGGGCTCCTCCCTAAGAGGGGTGCATCTTCGGAGTCAAGCTTCAAGGCCAGACACCCTTCTGAGAGGCCCTGGAGGTGCAGAAACGAAGCTCACGGTGATTAACTAGAAGTGGGGCCCGGAGGGCAGGCCCAGCTGGCTTCGGTGCACCCGGAGTAAAGGGAAGGCTTGGAAGATTCTGGGGGTCTCAAGGCGCCCCTCAAGGGTCACGCCCCCCCCACCCCCACCACGGCCGGGACGCAAACAGCTTTCAAGTCACTGCCGCCTCCAGGGGTAGCTCTCTCAACACGACAGTGTCAACAGGCATATTGGATGAACGTTGAATTTACCATGTTTCATTGATTCTAAGACACCATCAATTGCAAGATGAACCGCTGCTTTCGTAAGATTTTACAGAGATTGTAAGATCCATCCTAACTTCAGAAAAATTCAAAATGGGGGAAGTATACCTTGGAAGCAAGGATACGGTATTTCACGTACTCTCTCCGAGCTCCAGCTGTACCGGCATCACCTGGAGGACCTGGGCCAGCAGCAGCTGGTGGGCTCTACCTCAGAGTTTCCGATTCCCGCGTGTGTGACGGGTCTGAGAATTTGCAGGTGTAATGAATCCGCACCCCACGCTTTGAGAACAACTGCTCTAAGGCAATAATTTAAAGCAAGTTCCTGTTCAGTGATATTGTGATTTATCATAAGAAATATATATTTATCTCTGTCCACAGTTCCTGGCACATAGCTCCTAAAACCCTTGTCATTTCCTGTATTAGGGCAATAAGGCATCTTCTGTAATATCCGGTTTTTGTTCTGGGTTCCTGAAATAGTTTCAGAGCCAAAAAAAATGGGAGATGGGGGGGCTTCCCTCGTGGCACAGTGGTTGAGAGTCTGCCTGCCAATGCAGGGTACACGGGTTCAAGCCCTGGTCTGGGAGGATCCCACATGCCGCGGAGCGACTAGGCCTGTGAGCCACAGTTACTAAGCCTGCGTGTCTGGAGCCTGGGCTCCGCAACAAGAGAGGCCGCAATAGTGAGAGGCCCGCCCACCGCGATGAAGAGTGGCCCCCGCTTGCCACAACTAGAGAAAGCCCTCGCACAGAAATGAAGACCCAACACAGTCATAAATAGATAAATAAATAAAATAAAAAGGGAAATGGGTCTTTTGATATTCATAACAAGCCCCTTTCAACCACACCTGGATTTACATAACTGAGGTGACTTTTGGGAAACCCCAAAGGATGGAGACTGTTTGCAGGAAAACCAACACGATTAGAGGCTCTGAAGTTTCAGCCCCACTCGCAACCTCTCTGGAGAAAGGGGCTGGAAGCTGAGTCCCATCACCAACGGCCAATGATCTAACCAACCACGCCTGCGTACTGAAGCCGCCACAAAGCCCCGAAAGGATGGGGTTCGGAGAGCTCCCAGGATGGTGAACGGGGGGAGATGCTAGTGGTGGGGGGCACGCCCGGAGAGAGCAGGGCAGCCCCGTGCGCACTCCCACGTACTTTGTCCTGTGCATCACTTCCATCTGGCTGCTCTTCTCTACAATAAACTGGTGATCTAGTAAGTAAACTGTGTGTCTGAGTTCTCTAGCAAAGAACGGCTCTAGCAAATTAATTACACCCAAGGAGGAGGGCCTTGGGAACCTCCAACTTATAGCCATTCAGTCAGAAGCGCAGGTGACAGCCTGAGCTTGCAACTGGCACCTTAGTTATGCCCTTAGCATGTGGGGCCTGATGCTAACTGCAGATCTGATGTCAGAACTGAATGACTTTGTAGGACATCCAGCTGATGTCCCAGAACTGCTTGGTGTGGAAAACCCCACACATCTGGGGACCGGAAGTGTCAGAAGTGGAGCGTCCCTGTGAGTACGGTTAAGAGCAGAGCTGCCACCAGGAGGAACGTTTTCCTTTACGGTTGGCCTTCAGTCAGGTGGGATTTTAGGTAGCTGAGGAAGGGTTTGAGGGGATATGTAGTGGGGACTGTGTCAGTTTCCCAAGGCTACCTTAACAAAGTCCCACCACTTCAGAGGCTTAGAAACAACAGACGTGTATTGTCTCAGAGATCTGGGGGCTGGAAGCCTGAGATCAAGGTGTCAGCAGGGCCTGCAGGGGAGCATCCTTCCTTGTCTTTTCCAGCTCCTGTGGTGGCTGTCAACCGTTGAGGCTCCCTGGTCTGCAGACTCATCATTCTGAGCTCTGCCTCTGTTGTCACAAGGCATCTTCTGCCTCATGTGTGTCTCTTTTCCTCTTCTTATAAGGACACCAGTCATATTGGATTAAGAGCCTGCCCTGCTACAGAATGACCTCATCTTAATTAATTACAAATGCAACGATCCTATTTCCAAGTAAAGTCACATTCTGAACGACAGGGGGTTGGGACTTTAACATATCTGTTGGGGGGAAACAACTGAACCCACAACAGGGACCTAGAGGTGGATCCTAGTTTGTCAGGAGAGCCGCCCACGGTACATGCTGACCCTGTCTGTGTAAGTCCTTGGCATCCTCCTTTCCCCAAGGACACTCTCCTATATGTCTTACCTAGGTCAAACTTCAAGACACCCCCGGGCCAACCAAATACAGCACAGAAGCAGGTCACTGTCAAACAACTCTCTCTGGGCGGCTGTGCCTGCACCGGGATCCGGGGCACGTCCCCTCAGAACCTCAGGTTGTAGATCACAGCAGACAAAAAAGCGGGTACTATCCACGTTCCAGGCCCACAAATGATGATCATTTCTGCAACGAATAGATTAAACTTTACTTCTTAGCCCTGAACATCATGATCCCACAGTAGCAGTGTAGACAGGGGTTAGTTAAGAGCACAGACTCAAGTCTTGTCTGAGCTCTTCCACTTACAGACATGCAAGCCTGCTTTATGAAGGTCCAGACCCCAGCCGAGATCTTCAACATCTACTTCGGCTAGTTTTGAAGCCCACCACTGACTGTTTCTTGTACCCAGAAAGTAAATAAAGATTCTTTTTCCACAGATATGTTCAGTAATAAGCTTTGGTCATTTTAGCCTAATTTTTGCTCAGATTGGAAACTTAATAGCCATTATTAACTGACCACTATGGAAATTTATGTTGCCAGTCCTCATAAGCAAGAGGTGAAATTTCCCCTCACTGCAAGGAATAGGTGAGAATGATGGAAGGCCCCATCTCTGAGGTACAGGGTCAGAGCTAAGGGGACAACAGCAACAACATCACCAACCACCACCATCGACATCAACGGCAAAGCCAATACCACCATCACCATGACCAACACCAGCAACATCAACCACACCACCACCACCACCACCATCACATCTTCACCACTACCATCACATCTTCATCACCATTATCATCGACATTATCGATGACAACAGTTGCCGTAAGTGCTTTCTAAATAATAAATAATTTAAACATAATCATTACTGTCTAAATCTGTTCGGGCTGTTGTAATACAGTACCATAGACTGGTGGCTTATAAAGAACAGAAATTTCTTTCTCACAGTTCTGGAGGCTGGAGGTCCAAGTGCCTTCTCCCTGTGTCCTCACAGAGTGGAAGGAATGAAGAGCTCTCAGGGCTCCCTTTTATAAGGGCACTGATTCCAATCATGAGGGCTCCATCCCCCTGACCTAGGTACCTCCCAAAGACTTTACCTCCTAATACCATCACCTTGGGGGTTAAGATTTCAATATATGAATTGGGGGGGGGAACATAAATATTTGATCTATAGCAATAACCTTACAAGACAGGTACTATTATTATCCCAATTTTATAGATGAGGCAGCCGAAGCACCTCCTCTTGCTTCCTTCTCCTTGATGAAGGACCATCTGCCTTTTTTCTGCTTCCCATTTTTACCGGTTACCAAACACTCCCTTTCTGGGCACCTACGGCGCTTTCAGTGTTTCCCAATTTGCCACATCCTGCCCTTTATTGTTCCCCGTTGGTTGGATGTATTTGTCTCCTCGATGTAAGTTCCAGAGCACAGAGACCTGTAGCTTCGTGCTCTGACAGGTTCCTGCCCACCACGAAGGTGGGGTAGCCTGTCTCTAGCAGAGATGCTTGGCAATGTCAGCTCACTCTCTCTCTCCCCATGCTCCTCTGCCCCCCTGGCCAGCTGTTAATTCTGCAGACTTTGGGTTACTTGAGGGCAGCCTTTCTCTGTCTTCCTCACGTTTGCATACCCAGCATTCAGCCCCGCCTCTGGCACTTAGCAGGCAGCAAAGGACTCTTTGCATTGGACGGATCAGTCCTCTGTGGCCCCACTGGGTGGTCTGACATATTCAGACAAGATGGTATGATTTACACACATCGGAAGAGACACCAGGCACAGGAAATTACCTGTAACTCCGACCCCACCGCAGTTCTAGGAAGAGGCACGGATTCGCAGGGCTGCAGTGCCCTCTTGTGTCTGGGGCTTCTCCATGGCTCAGTACACTTAGGTGTGGGGAGGAGATCTTGGTGGAGAGCAATCAGCGAAGAAGTTAGCTTTTCCCAGTGCACCAGAGGGGGCAGATGTGGTGTCACAGGCACCTGGACCATGCAGACACTGATGACAGACCAGTTTTGGTCCTGGCTCTGCCCTAACGAGCCGTGGCCCTGGGGCAAGGCGCATGCGGTGCCCGAATATTCTCATCTGTCAAACGGGTGGTGGCTTTGCTGGTGGGAAGGGAGAGGGGGAACTGCTGATGTACGGAGCAGCGTCCAGGCTCTAAATCCATGCATTTTTGTCAGCGGCAGCCTCCAGGAGCCTCTAACTTCCCCCAGGTCGAGGACCCTGCCTCATCCCAACGTGGACCGTTGGCTCTGGCCAGGTCCAGGGCTCAGAGCTGGAGAATTTCTCTGGCTCCCCCACCCCAGCGCACAGCTCTGACCCCAGGACGTGACATTTCTGTCAAGTGCCCTCCTGTAGGCATGAGCCCCGCAGGCAGGAACCCGCCTGTGTTCTTCGTCCCCCTTGTAGCTCCTCCTAACTGAGCCACATGGACAAGTGAGGCGGAGGTCGGAACCCGTCTTAGGGAAGTTCGGGGGAGGTGAGGGTGCAATGACTCTCCTGAGGGGTAAACCAGGCAGGGCTTTGCTTTTCCAGTGAGATGGATTGCATTCTACTTTGCAAAGCCTCCTAAAAAATTATTTCACATGCACTTAATTTGTGATAAAGAACAGACACAATGTGTTCATATGTTTTTGTAAAGAAATGTCCAAATCTCCTGCTAGCAGCTAACTTTACACAGTAAAGTTCCCTGATGCTCTGGAGCTGAGAAGATAGAGGTCAGCTCCCCGAAGGCAGGAGCCCGAGAGGGGACTTGATGTGGGTCCGAACATGCAGTTTAACGAGCTGGGGTGACAAGAGGCTCCCAGCTCTCTATGATCCTTCTTTCCCTGAAAAGAAAAACTGATAAAACTAATAAAATGCACCCACTCATACTAAGTGCACAAAGTCTAAACTGATCTTGTGAGAAGTCTCATTTCAAGAGATTTTTTTTTTTTAAAGAAAGAATGTTTTGCAATTTCCTAAGCAATTGCTACAGGCTGAAATGAAAATACAGATCAGAGATGAGCACAGAAACAGAGACGATGTTCAGAAGCAGTTTTCTTAAACAGAATCAACATCCCTTCAGCAGCCTTTTCTTGTTGTTTTGTTCTTTCAAGAAAGATTTTCTTTCTTTTACAATTTCTGCTCAGCTCTGCCTACATTCTCAGTAACTCTAAATCAGGGGCGCGTGGATTTCAGAGGTTTTATTCTATACCATCAAAGCATTTATGTCAACCAGCGACTGAAGAAAGCTTCAAAGTATCCACAGAGACCGCTCTGAGTCTCAGGACCTGGTTCCTGACTGTGACGTGACAGCGTTTGATCCGGAAGCATCAGGAGCGTTCTCTTTAGTGGGTATCACGGATTACTCTCATTTTGTCCTGTCGTGTCCTTTTCTTTCTGGGTGGAGAGTCCTGTGGTCCTTTCTATAAGGTGAGAGTGAGGGTGGGGATGGCAGCTTCTGAGCGGGGTGGGGGGGACGACACCCGCTCACTCGGGAAGACACGGGAGCACGTGGAAGGCGAGAGGCACCAGTGAGTCAGGGGCAGGAACCACGGAGGGAAAGGTCATCCCGTCATCCTCATACAACACCTGGAGCAAACGCCCAGTCCACCCACCCGAAGGACAGTGAAGCTGCTTACAAACGCAGAGCCTCTCGCCCGAGACATGAACTGGGCACTGGGCCTCCCGGGCTCCCTGGGCTGGGGGTGACGATGCCCATGGCTCTCACGGTGTGCACCTGCCTTCAAAACATTCACGTACGCGTTGTGCAAATACGCGTGAGCAGCGGCCTCACACGGGCACCCATGAAAACAAAGCGTGATGAAGCGTGAGTGTAAAGTCACATAACTGGCTTCTCAAACTGGCACAGAGCATTTTAGAGTTGATGGGAAACGAGAACCAATCTAGATTAGGGATTTTTCTCGCTCTGTCTCTGTCTCTCTTATTTTTGTCTGGGGAACGACATACTCGAGGTAAAACAAGATTATTTTTTAAGTTTTGGAGCATCTCAAAGTTTCTGCTGGGACTGTGAGGTTTGGGCGTTGGCTTAATGAGCGGGCTGAATGAGCACAAAAGTGTTCCACGCGGGCTCTGGACGTCGGCGCACTTGTGGTCACCTGCCCAGACCTAATGGGGGTGAAGCTGCATTTCACTGGCTCAGGGAGATGCTGCTTAAATGTAAACACTACCTAGAAAACAACCCATTTCATAGACAAGGAAGCTGAGGCTCAGCAAGGCTGGAGGCCAGGGCTGTGGAAGCGTCGGGGCTGGAGCTGTCACTCATGCACGCGGTTCTGGCTGTACCGCTGCGACCACAAGAAGAGCCCAGAGGAAAAGAGCGCATCTCCACTTGCACACCTGGCTGTTCTTTCCCTGTAAGTCACGCACCTGCTGAGGCCACCTCATAGCTGGCTCCCTGTCACCCTAACCACGGCTTCCTCATTTCTTAGCAGTGGAACCCTGTTTAAAATAAAACGTAGCGCTGAACTCCCACGTGTACTGTGTTAGTATAAACTCACTTTCTCCATTTAAAATGTATTGTACTTCATAACTTCCCGATATAAAGTCAGTCTATAAAAACCAGACTAAATGAATGGGAGAGTAGAGTTACAGCAGAAGTTTTATTCCAGTCTCAACACCCAATTTATTTTTCTATTTTCATTTGCACAGTAGGAGACATACAAACACTGCCCGCAGTCACGCGACTGCAGATGGATCAGGGTTTCTCATGGTGGCCTGGCCATCTCAGGAGACCTGCCCCCGTTCACATGAGGCTTCCTCACTAGATATACGTGACTACATACCGGAAACCTGCGTGATATCTTGAAATGCTGTTTGCTTAATCATTACAGATTCTGTTTGTTAAGTGAGCTACACGAGAGTGAACGTCAGAGCAAATGTTCATCTACAGGCTGAAATCTAGATCCCTGCGCAGGGCACGGGAGGCTTTGGGTGATGCGGGCCCTCCCTGTCTGCCTCAGCACACCCCACCTTCCATGCTATTTCCCCACCTTACATTACATTTCCACGAACCTATGAGTCTGTTTCATGCTTCTGATTCTTAGTTGGACTCTTCCCTTTGTTCAAAATGCTCTGCTGCTTCTCATGGCAAACCTCTTTCTCTTCAAGAAGCCACCCTGTTGGTGAAGCTTCCCCACCAGACAAACTCTTCTAGGCATGTGCTCACAAAATCGTGGTGACATTATTCACAATTACCTTCCATGGCAATGTTTACACATACCTGTTCCCCTCAGTCTATCTTTTCAAATGAACTTCCCACTACTCTCCTCATTGGTTCAACCTCAACTCCTCCGTCCCCCGCAGTGGACAGACCGCACTCACTGGCCCTGTTCTGCTCTTCCCTCTTCTTGGAATTAGACTCACTTAGTCTCTGGGAGGGGACCTTAGTGAGGGCGTCATGGGCGAGCTGGTGGGAGAGGAAGCAGGACCGGGTCAGGGGATGAGTGGGCCGTCAGATTCAAGAAGCAGCCAGTGTCTATTTCCAAGACGGAAAAGAGAGAAAGAAAAAGGGTTTCAAGGCATAGCAGGAAGAGGTTTTTTTTAAAGAATTGTCGAGAACATTTAATAACTGCTCAGGAAATATTTAGAGGGCTGGCTGGTGTGAATCAGAGCACCTACAGGAAAGGTAGAGCTGTGACAGCTTAGAAGATCTGGAAGGACGCGTGAGGTGCAGACAGGACCAAGAACAGGGACGTGGATGTGGGAAGGTTCCAAGCAGTTTTAAAACTCAGACCGCAAACGGGACGTGCTCTGGGGTCGGGGTAGAGAGTAGTGGGGGATGCTTCTGGAAGGGTGAGTCCTAGATGCCACCTAAGGAGCGGGGACTGTACCTGAAAGGGCTGGGGAGGGCTCCGGGCAGGACAGAGGAAGCCTCACGCCTGCCAGCTACGCGCTGGCACCTGACGTCTGCCTCTATGAGGATTAGATCATGAGCCGCTGTGGCCGCTGCCCTTCAGCACCCCCCGAAAGGAGCTCGGGGGGGAGAGCAGGAAGGAGGCCCTCTGTGCTCTGGGAAAAACTGGCACAACAGGTCTTCAGATGGTTAGATATTTTCAGGAGAAGATTTTATGAGCCCAATTCTTGCATCTCCTCGTATCTAGAAAAGCACAAAATCCTTCATGGTGACGTCTGCTCCTCATGACGAGCAGCCACCCTCTGCCAAAGTGTGTGCTTGACCGCACGTCCCCCTTCACTAAAATCACACCTATACTGACCTCCCCCTGCCTCCTCAGAGCAGCTTCTCAGGGCTATCTGAGAGCCTGTCTCACGGGCTATAGTCCTCATTTTGGCCCCAATAAAACTTACCTCACAACTCTCACGTTGTGCTCTTTTTCAGTCGACGTGCCCGTTGGAGTGCAGTGCGTAGAATCACTAACCAACCACAGGAAGCTCAGAGTTCCCGTCTGCCAGCGCTGATGCTCTTGGTGAAACGTCAGCCTGGCCCAAGACCGTGTGAGTGACGGGGTTGCTGTCACTGCTGCTGAGCCCGTGCTGCTCTTGGACCAGCTCCCAGTGTGCCCAGAAGCCAGTCCCTTTCCTGCCAGTATCTCCCATCGCTTTTCCTACCATATAGCTTGTGGCAAATACACTGAGTGTTTAAGTAACTTACATATAAATGTGAATGATAATTAGATATTTACGGATGTGAGTGTCTGAATCACTGGTGAGAAGACTGATGGCGCCAATGAGGACACGACTCAGAATATGAGGATGCGGATTTGATGCTCAGGGCCGTGTAACGGTTGAGAGTAGGGCTGGACAACTACAAAACAGTTCTGAGGCGCACAGGCAGCTCAGAGTTGTCTTAGGAAGTGAAGTGTCAATATGCCATGATTTAAAATTTATGACCTTTTAAAACTGAGGTATATGTAACCGTTTCTCTGGAAGATGGGTTGGATGGAGGCATACAGACACCCGTCTGGATCAAAGAGCCCAGGGGAGACATTTTAGATTTTCTCCCTAAACTATAACTGTGTATAATAACATTCATAAAGCACATATATTGATTATTGCAACATGGACATATTTTATGTGGTCAGCGTTCAACATATCCCACCAGAATGCATGAGAGAAGACAAGGGGTCTTGGGTGGAGGGGGTCATGTAGGCAATGTCTTCTCTTGTCTTCAGAAAACGTTAAACATTTTTACAGAATAAGACTTTGTCATTTGCTAACAGCTGTGTGCTTGAGGAAGGGGGCAGCGTTTGCTACCTAGATGCTGGGTGATTATTATACCTCAGTTCCTTGACTTTGCCAGCACACAGTTTATTTAAAACAATTTTTGTATAATGTAAAAAAGATTTTACAGAAGTTTCAAACTTACAGTAGAGTTGCAAGTATACAAAGAACTTGTTTCCCCCGAAGCATCTGAGGATGAGTTGCCGCCCTGATGCCCTGGGGGTTGTGCATTTCCTACAAACAAGGCCTCTCCTACAAACCAACAGCACCATCAAAGTCCGGAAATCAACACTGATGCACGACTATGGCCTAATCCTCAGACCCCTTTTCCGTCTGGCCAGTTGTCCCAGTAACGTCTTTTATAGCAAAGGTGGCAGTTCTGAAGCACAGCGCTGCATTCGGGAGACGGGGGACCACACCTCCCACCCTGTCCCAGGCCAGCACTGCACAGGGACTCACTCTATTCTTTGCTTTCCACACTGGCGACTTTCCTCTCCAACACCCAGAAACTCGCTATTCTTACTGACCTGATCCACCCCCCAAACGTAAACCATCTTCCATCACTCTGCCGCCACCTCCTCCCCCTGCGGGGGTCCCACTCCCCACAGCGGGCTGCCCTTTTGGGTCCACGCCCTCCTTACACTTCTCAGGCTCCGACTTCCCACGAGCAGGGGTTCCCTGCACGGACGCCTCCTCACTCTGCCCAGGCCCTGACACCCCACCCAGGGCTCCCTTGTCACCTGGCTGAGGTGTAGTCACCCATGACTCCTCTGTGCAGAAGCCTGCTTTGTCCTACCCCAGCGAAAGGCTTCAGGACTGAACTGGTCACCAAGGGAAGGGAAGGGGGAGGGGAAGGAAGGGAGGCGGGGGGGGGGGGGGGGGGGGCGGCGGGGAGGGGGGGGCGGGACGGGGGGAGGCTGGGCGGGGGGAGAAGGAGCCTGAGA
>NW_021703776.1:102053867-102062922 GCF_005190385.1 Monodon monoceros | reverse complement strand
AGATGAGGGTAGGTGTGCCTGTGGCTTTGTGTTGTGGGGCAGGGGAGGGGTGGGGAGGGGAGGGGAGGGGCAAGGGGAGGGGTGGGGAAGGGAGGGGGAAGGGGAGGAGAGGGGATGGGAGGGGCAAGGGAAGGGGCGGGAAGGAAGGAGGAGAAACAGAATAGGATGAGAAAAGATAAGGAAGAGCTAGTTTAGCATTTCAACGCCCAGTGGATATCTTAATGTGTATACATGTGCATCTGGAAGAGGGTAGATTTCACTGTGGCTTTTACATTCTCTCTCTCCATAATACTGATTAAAAATAGTATATATTACCATTCTAAGTGGAAACAAGTAATAAAAACTTAAAACCCTCGTCAACATAGCTTAACATATATACTAAAAGGTTACGTCTAATGATAGATGTTATTCTGTGTGCATGGATTCTTATATTCATGTCCATTTTGTCTCACTACCTATGGACTGACAGCTACAAAGTATAAAATAGATGGCTTTAAAAAATGTGTTTAGGGTGCTGTATTATTACTCAACAACTGTCTAACACCATCTAATACCTTCTTCTAGGAAAAAAAATTAATGGGAGCAAAAGCAGATATAACATTTAACCAGAGATCTCTGCCCATTTTTCTTTGAATGTGACTATTTCAAGTACATGATTCTACTTTATCTCCATTAAGGGAAAAAAGCTGCCGACTTACTTGGCCTCATGTTTCCTGAAGACAGCACTTTGTAAGCAGTTTTTCTCCTTTTTCTAATTCATTTTTCAAATTTTGGCTTTTTCGTTGTTGTTGGATAACATTGAAGAAGACAGCTACTGCCCCCCGTTTGATTTATAAGCCCAATCACATTGCTCTTCTCTTATTTTTCACACCGGGGGAGCCCCAAGAAGCATCTGGGAATTGGGAGAGAATGAACACCTCCCCTTGTGAATTTCTCTTAGCCCATAGTAACCAAGCAGTGCCACTTCCGTGATGAGACAATTGGGAAGATAATAAGGAAACTGGTCCAGGGAGTCAGAATTTCAAAGAAAATTTGTCAACCATCCTAATAGTTTCAGGGCATATGTTTTAAATGTATAGTATTGACCAGGAAAATATGTCTAATTTCTAGAAGGGAAGAAGACTGGTATAGGAGACAGACTTTTTCTAAAGCTAAACCAACACTTACTTAATCCTCTTCCCAACAATTACTAGAGATAAGCCATAATGGAAAAGAATATATTAAAAAAAAGAATGTACATATATATATATATATATATATATATATATATATATATAGCTGAGTCACTTTGCTGTACAGCAGAAATTAACACAACATTGTAAATGAACTATACTCCAATAAAAAAGTAAATAAAAAACCCACAATTACTAGAGACCTTTCCCATCCATAAGAATCTTTGTTTCTCTCGGTAGGCATCAAATACTTATTAAACTCCTGCAATGCATGGAGTGCAGAGGGCATAGGATTGGGACCACCCACAATTCACATGATTCTGTGTAGCTCCCATTCTTTTAACTATTATGAGCTGACATACGTTGAATGTGACATTATGAGTTCTGTGTGCTTATATATGAACACTCCTCACTGCAGTGCCGTGTTGGCTGGTTCATTATTAGCATGTGAATCTCCTGGGGGGAGCACGAGTGGCTCAGACCACTGTCTTCTTTCACTGTCTCACGTGTTTTGAAGCTGGACAACTCGGGTTCATAACAACGGCAGAGCTCATGAGAGTCAAGTGTGACTTTCATCTTTCTTTTCCACCATTTCCTTAGTGAGTCTTCAGGTTTGCTTCTTTTGTTCTTTCTCTGTGTCCAATGTACCGAGCACAGAGAACTCTGAACGACCAGCCGCTGTATTAACCAGAAGGATGGCACTGGCAGAGACACGGGCTTGGTCAGATGGTTTGGGGTCTGGTGCCAACTCTGCTCTAAGTAGCTGGTGGTTTGGCTGTGTCACTGAGCTCTGCGCCCGGTTTCCTCAATAGTGAATCAGGGCAAGTGAAGTTACCATCACCACCATCCTTTTTGTGATAACATTCTTTCTTCCTCACAAGGACCCATGTGGAAGTCACTGTCAGGAAGCATAGACAATACCAACCATCTTCCTGGAGCATCAAAGAAAGATTAATTTACAGCTAGCAGATAAGTGGTAAATATCCTCACGTCGTAGAAGGTAATTCATGTATGGTATAACGGGAAGACTTTATTAATATGACCACTGCTCTACTCCACCGTGCTGGATAGCTGGGAACTAACTACAAGCAGAGTCAAAATACTCTTAGAGATGAGAATAAAACGTACTGGGGGGCTGCTGGAGAAGATGGCGGAAGAGTAAGATGCAGAGATCACCTTCCTCCCACAGATACATCAGAAGTACATCTACACGTGGAACAACTCCTACAGAACACCTACTGAATGCTGGCAGAAGACCTCGTACCTCCCAAAAGGCAAGAAACTCCCCACATACCTGGATAGGGCAAAAGAAAAAAGAATAAACAGAGACAAAAGAATAGGGACGGGCCCTGCACCAGTGGGAGGGAGCCGTGAAGGAGGAAAGGTGTCCACACACTAGAAACCCGGAAAAGTCTGGACCTGCCGAAGAGGCAAGAGACTTTTTCTTCCCTCTTTGTCTCCTGGTGCGCGAGGAGAGGGGATTAAGAGCGCCGCTTAAAGGAGCTCCAGAGACGGCACGAGCCGCGGCTAACAGCGCGGATCCCAGAGACGGGCATGAGACGCTAAGGCTGCTGCTGCTGCCACCAAGAAGCCTGTGTGCGAGCACAGGTCACTCTCCACACCCCGCTTCCGCGGAGCCTGTGCAGCCCGCCACTGCCAGGGTCCCGGGATCCAGGGACAACTTCGCCGGGAGAACGCACGGCGCGCCACAGGCTGGTGCAGCCTCATGGCGGCCTCTGCTGCCGCAGGGCCGCCCCGCGCTCCGTGCCCCTCCCTCCCCCCGGCCTGAGTGAGCCAGAGCCCCCGAATCAGCGGCTCCTTTAACCCCGTCCTCTCTGAGCGAAGAACAGACGCCCTCCGGCGACCTACACGCAGAGGTGGGGCCACATCCAGCTTCCCGGGAGCTGTGCGAACAAACAAGAGAAAGGGAAATCTCTCCCAGCAGCCTCAGGAGCAGCAGATTAAAGCTCCACATGTGTATGTTTCTGTGTGAGATTTTGTCTGTATAGCTTTGCTTTCACCATTTGTCCTAGGGTTCTGACCGTCCGTTTTTTTTTTCTTTCTTTCACTTAAAAAAATTTTTTTTTCTTAATAATTTTTTATTTTAATAAGTTTATTTTATCTTTATTTTATTTTATCCTCTTTCCTTCTATTTTTTCTCCCTTTTATTCTGAGCTCTGTGGAGGACAGGCTCTTAGTGCTCCAGCCAGGGGTCAGGGCTGTGCCTCAGAGGTGGGAGAGCCAACTTCAGGACACTGGTCCACAAGAGACCTCTCAGCTCCACGTAATATCAAATGGCAAAAATCTCCCAGAGATCTTCCATTTCAACGCCAAGACCCAGCTTCACTCAATGACCAGCAAGCTACAGTGCTGGACACCCTATGCCAAACAACTAGCAAAACAGGAACACAATCCCAGCCATTAGCACAGAGGCTGCCTAAAATCATAAGGCCACAGACACCCCAAACCACACCACCAGACGTGGACCTGCCCACCAAAAAGACAAGATCCAGCCTCATCCACCAGAACACAGCCACTAGTCCCCTCCACCAGGAAACCTACACAACCCAATGAGGCAACCTTAGCCACTGGGGACAGACGCCAAAAGCAACGGGAACTACGAACCTGAAGCCTGCAAAAAGGAGACCCCAAACACAGTAAGATAAGCAAAATGAGAAGACAGAAAAACACACAGCAGATGAAGGAGCAAGATAAAAACCCACCAGACCTAACAAATGAAGAGGAAATAGGCAGTCTACCTGAAAAAGAATTCAGAATAATGATAGTAAGATGATCCAAAATCTTGGAAATAGAATAGAGAAAATGCAAGAAACATTTAACAAGGACCTAGAAGAACTAAAGAGAAAACAAGCAACGATGAACAACACAATAAATGAAATTAAAAACACTCTAGATGGGATCAATAGCAGAATAACTGAGGCAGAAGAACGGATAAGTGACCTGGAAGATAAAATAGTGGAAATAACTACTGCAGAGCAGAATAAAGAAAAAAGAATGAAAAGAACTGAGGACAGTCTCAGAGAGCTCTGGGACAACATTAAACGCACCAACATTTGAATTACAGGGGTCCTAGAAGAAGAAGAGAAAAAGAAAGGGACTGAGAAAATATTTGAAGAGATTATAGTTGAAAACTTCCCTAATATGGGAAAGGAAATCGTTAATCAAGTCCAGGAAGCACAGAGAGTTCCATACAGGATAAATCCAAGGAGAAACACGTAAAGATACATATTAATCAAACTATCAAAAATTAAATACAAAGAAAAAATATTAAAAGCAGCAAGGGAAAAACAACAAATAACACACAAAGGAATCCCCATAAGGTTAACAGCTGATCTTTCAGCAGAAACTCTGCAAGCCAGAAGGGAGTGGCAGGACATATTTAAAGTGATGAAGGAGAAAAACCTACAACCAAGATTACTCTACCCAGCAAGGATCTCATTCAGATTTGACGGAGAAATTAAAAACTTTAGGGACAAGCAAAAGCTGGGAGAGTTCAGCACCACCAAACCAACTTTACAACAAATGCTAAAGGAACTTCTCTAGGCAAGAAACACAAGAGAAGGAAAAGACCTACAATAATAAACCCAAAACAATTAAGAAAATGGGAACAGGAATATACATATCAATAATTACCTTAAATATAAATGGACTAAATGCTCGCACCAAAAGACACAGACTGGCTGAAGGAATATAAAAACAAGACCCATATATATGCTATCTATAAGAGACCCACTTCAGACCTAGGGACACATACAGACTGAAAGTGAGGGGATGGAAAAAGATATTCCATTCAAATGGAAATCAGAAGAAAGTTGGAGTAGCAATTCTCATGTCAGAAAAAACAGACTTTAAAATAAAGACTATTACAAGAGACAAAGAAGGACACTACATAATGATCAAGGGATCAATCCAAGAAGAAGATATAACAATTGTAAATATTTATGCATCAAACATAGGAGCAACTCGATACACAAGGCAAATACTAACAGCCATAAAAGGGAAAATTGACAGTAACACAATCATAGTAGGGGACTTTAACACCCCACTTTCACCAATGGACAGATCATCCAAAATGAAAATAAATAAGGAAACACAAGCTTTAAATGATATTTAAACAAGATGGACTCAACTGATATTTATACAACATTCCATCCAAAAACAACAGAATACACACTTTTCTCAAGTGGTCATGGAACATTCTCCAGGATAGATCATATCTTGGGTCACAAATCTAGCCTTGGTAAATTTAAGAAAATTGAAATCGTATCAAGTATCTTTTTTCTGACCACAACGCTATGAGACTAGATATCAATTACAGGAAAAGATCTGTAAAAAATACAAACACATGGAGGCTAAACAATACACTACTTAATAACGAAGTGATCACTGAAGAAATCAAAGAGGAAATCAAAAAATACCTAGAAACAAATGACAATGGAGACACGACGACCCAAAACCTATGGGATGCAGCAAAAGCACTTCTAAGAGGGAAGTTTATAGCAATACAATCCTACCTTAAGAAACAGGAAACATCTCAAACAACCTAACCTTGCACCTAAAGCAATTAGAGAAAGAAGAACAAAAAAACCCCAAAGTTAGCAGAAGGAAAGAAATCATAAAAATCAGATCAGAAATAAATGAAAAAGAAATGAAGGAAACAACAGCAAAGATCAATAAAACTAAAAGCTGGTTCTTTGAGAAGATAAACAAAATAGATAAACCATTAGCCAGACTCCTCAAGAAAAAAAGGGAGAAGACTCAAATCAATAGAATTAGAAATGAAAAAGGAGACGTAACAACTGACACTACAGAAATACAAAAGTTCATGAGAGAGTAATACAAGCAACTCTATGCCAATAAAATGGACAACCTGGAAGAAATGGACAAATTATTAGAAATGCACCATCTGCCAAGACTGAACCAGGAAGAAATAGAAAATATAAACAGACCAATCACAAGCACTGAAATTCAAACTGTAATTAAAACTCTTCAAACAAACAAAAGCCCAGGACCAGATGGCTTCACAGGCGAATTCTATCAAACATTTAGAGAAGGGCTAACGCCTATCCTTCTCAAACTCTTCCAAAATATAGCAGAGGGAGGAACACTCCCAAACTCATTCTACGAGGCCACCATCACCCTGATACCAAAACCAGACAAAGATGTCACAAAGAAAGAAAACTACAGGCCAATATCACTGATGAACATAGATGCAAAAATCCTCAAGAAAATACTGGCAAACAGAATCCAACAGCACATTAAAAGGATCATACAGTATGATCAAGAGGGGTTTATCCCAGGAATGCAAGGATTCTTCAATATACGCAAATCAATCAACGTGATACACCACATTAACAAATCGAAGGAGAAAAACCATATGATCATCTCAATAGATGCAGAAAAAGCTTTCAACAAAATTCAACACCCCTTTATGATAAAAACCCTCGAGAAAGTAGGCATAGAGGGAACTTTCCTCAACATAATAAAGGCCATATATGACAAAGCCACAGCCAACATCGTCCTCAATGGTGAAAAACTGAAACCATTTCCACTAAGATCAGGAACAAGACAAGGTTGTCCACTCTCATCACTCTTATTCAACATAGTTTTGGATGTTTTAGCCACAGAAATCAGAGAAGAAAAAGAAATAAAAGGAATGCAAATTGGAAAAGAAGAAGTAAAGCTGTCACTGTCTGCAGATGACATGATACGATACATAGAGAATCCCAAAGATGTTACCAGAAACTACTAGAGCTAATCAATGAATTTGGTAAAGTAGCAGGATACAAAATTAATGGACAGAAATCTCTTGCATTCTTATACACTAATGATGAAAAATCTGAAAGTGAAATTAAGAAAACACTCCCATTTACCATTGCAACAAAAAGAATAAAATATCTAGGAATAAACCTATCTAAGGAGACAAAAGACCTGTATGCAGAAAATTATAAGACACTGATGAAAGAAATTAAAGATGATACAAATAGATGGAGAGATATACCATGTTCTTGGATTGGAAGAATCAACATTGTGAAAATGACTCTACTACCCAAAGCAACCTACAGATTCAATGCAATCCCTATCAAACTACCATTAGCATTTTTCACAGAACTAGAACAAACGATTTCACAATTTGTATGGAAACCCAAAGACCCCAAATAGCCAAAGCAATCTTGAGAACGAAAAACAGAGCTGGAGGAATCAGGCTCCCTGACTTCAGACTACACTACAAAGCTACAGTAATCAAGACAGTATGGTACTGGCACAAAAACAGAAATATAGATCAATGGAACAGGACAGAAAGCCCAGAGATAAACCCATGCACATATGTCCACCTTAACTTTGATAAAGGAGGCAAGAATATACAGTGGAGAAAAGAAAGCCTCTTCAATAAGTGGTGCTGGGAAAATTGGACAGGTACATGTAAAAGTATGAAATTAGATCACTCCCTAACACCATACACTAAAATAAACTCAAAATGGATTAAAGACCTAAATGTAAGGCCAGACACTTATCAAACTCTTAGAGGAAAACATAGGCAGAACACTCTATGACATAAATCACAGCAAGATCCTTTTTGACCCACCTCCTAGAGAAATGGAAATAAAAATAAACAAATGGGACCTACTGAAACTTAAAAGCTTTCGCACGCGAAGGAAGCCATAAACAAGACCAAAAGACAACCTCAGAATGGGAGAAAATATTTGCAAATGAAGCAACTGACAAAGGATTAATCTCCAAAATTAACAAGCAGCTCATGCAGCTCAATAACAAAAAAACAAACACCCAATCCAAAAATGGGCAGAAGACCTATGTAGACATTTCTCCAAAGAAGAAATACAGATTGCCAACAAACACGCGAAAGAATGCTCAACATCATTAATCGTTAGAGAAATGCAAATCAAAACTACAATGAGATATCATCTCACACCAGTCAGAATGGCCATCATCAAAAAATCTAGAAACAATAAATGCTGGAGAGGGTGTGGAGAAAAGGGAACACTCTTGCACTGTTGGTGGGAATGTAAATTGATACAGCCACCATGGAGAACAGTATGGAGGTTTCTTAAAAAACTACAAATAGAACTACCATATGACCCAGCAATCCCACTACTGGGCATATACCCTGAGAAAACCATAATTCAAAAAGAGTCATGTACCAAAATGCTCATTGCAGCTCTATTTACAATAGCCAGGACATGGAAGCAACCTAAGTGTCCATCAACAGATGAATGGATAAAGAAGATGTGGCACATATATACAGTGGAATATTACTCAGCCATAAAAAGGAATGAAACTGAGTTATCTGCAGTGAGGTGGATGGACCTAGAGACTGTCATACAGTGTGAAGTAAGTCAGAAAGAGAAAAACAAATACTGTATGCTAACACATATATATGGAATCTAAAAAAAAAAAAAAAAAAGAAAGAAAATCCTCAGAAGAACCTAGGGGCAAGACAGGAATAAAGATGCAGACCTACTAGAGAATGGACTTGAGGATACAGGGAGTGGGAAGGGTAAGCTGGGACAAAGTGCGAGAGTGGCATGGACATATATACACTACCAAACGTAAAACACAGCTAGTGGGAAGCAGCCGCATAGCACAGGGAGATCAGCTAGGTGGTTTGTGACCGCCTAGAGGGGTGGGATAGGGAGGGTGGAAGGGAGGGAGATGCAGGAGGGAAGAGATATGGGAACATGTGTATATGTATAAATGATTCACTTTGTTATAAAGCAGAAACTAACACACCATTGTAGAGCAATTATACTCCAATAAAGATGTTATAAAAGAAAAAAAAAAGCAAAGTTCCATAATCACACACACACACACACACACACACACACACACACACACACACACAC
>NW_021703776.1:101998307-102053857 GCF_005190385.1 Monodon monoceros | reverse complement strand
CACACACACACACACACACACACACACACACACACACACACACACACACACACAAAGTATGTGGATTCATGAGTGTCCAGGGATGGATCCTTGAGACTGAAACATTTCCACCTCTGTCACAGCTCCCTCTGCCTACTTAAGCTTTGGTTATTTCAAGATAACCAAGTGGGCAGCTTATAAGCGGGACAACGAAACAAGAAATTACCTTTGACAATCCAGTGCATCGCTACCAGGACATCACAAACTGGTCACCAGTGCGCCAGATGTGGCCTGCAAATGTTTTATTTAGCCAAAAGAAAACTGTTTCAAATTTTAGTTGGTTTCCAACATTTAGAAATCAGATGTTTATATAAAAATATGGATTCTGAACTTGGGTTGAAATACCGGAAGATAACAGTTTCTGAAAGGGGACAACTGACTAGGGCCGAGCAGTGTCTGTTCTCGTCTGTGTCCCCCCTCTGCTCCCCATTATAATACACGAAGTGGTGTCCACTCATTCACATCCCTTCCTTCCCCACTAAGCTTTGCGTTTGCCCACGTTCTCTTAAACAGCGAGGTTTGGGAGAAGAAGACATGCCTGGCTACAGAAGCATCTGATTTTCCCTTATTCCTTTTCTTCTCCATTAGCATCAATAAGTTTGGGATCAGTTTTTTTTATGTCTCCTTGTCTAAAATGGAAACTTTTGTTAAGAGCTATCTAGACATTTCCAATCTAATTCTTGTAATTCATTTGTGCTAGGCAATAAGATAATGTTCCCTGGTTTTAACAAAAAGTCACCTACTATTCAAACATGGGTAGAGGACATGGATGGATGTTTTACTGTTGACCAAAATATGCCAGCAGTGTTTGTTTAAGAAGAGGATTCCTTTAGTCCAGAAGAAATGCTCCCTTACATGCATCTAAAAAACTAAATTTTCACCAGTAACCGCTAAGTGGAAAAACAAAATTGGTATTTTCCAAGTGTCCTTTTTGAAAAGTGACGCAGATGATGAAATCAGGCTCTGCCACAATGAAAGAGCAGTCAAGTCCTACCTAAGGCATTGTGAGCTGCGGCAAAGGCAGCAGAGCACAGCTTACTGTAGACGGCCAGGGCACGAAGCGCCAGGGCTCACTGGCTACCGGAGGGTCTGTGAAAGAGACGCCACACCCCCTTACCTGGCCACCATCATGCTTCCAAAAAAGACAACCCAGTGCATCTAGCCAAATACTACATTCTGACTTCACTGACCCAACAGATTTGGTGATGACTTAGAATGTATGTTAGGGTCTCTCAATGTGTTCAGTTTCTCATTATTCAAATAAGCACCACTGTATGTGGCCAGAGACCCCAGGTGTCTGGAGAAGGTGTCAAATCTGCCTGGATCCTGGGATGGTCCCTAAAATTGCTCTATTGGGTTGGCATCGGAAAAGAACAACCAGAGATTCCTACTAGGGCAAGGATCCTAGGTCATCTAGTCCCCAAAAGCCACAGGGACCCTCCTGAGACATCTCTTACTGGTTAGCTAGTTTCCACCTGGAGAACTCCTGGGACGGAAGCTTCAAAGGTCACCGTGTGTACATACGTCACACCTACAGTTACAACCACATCGTGATGCTCCTAACCCTTCTGGCTTTTTCTTTATATGAAGTTGAAACATTGTTCCCTGAACTTTATCCACAGGCCCCAGGGCTTCCTTCTGAAGCAAAAGAGAAGAAACATGTCAAGTCTGCCAGAGGTCTATATTCAGTTAGAAAATTCATTTAGGCCAATCTCCTAAACATATGATTTAAAATAGCATATTACATTATTTTTTTTGACTTTGACCATCTTTCTTCGTTTACAACATTTCTGTCTAAAAAAATTAAATCAGTGTTCATAGTGTTCTGCATCTTGTAAGCATACAAAAGTATGCGTGTGTGATGGCAGGAGATAATGTTTTAAAGAATATTTTGGTTTTCTAGATCACGTGAGGTAGCATCTATGGCACCCTACAAGGGCATGTGAATTAGCTTCTTTTCTAGGAAGTTCTAAGGTATAACTGTGACTTTAAGCTCAGTCTATATTGGCCCCAAAGTGTAGCATTTTGATGTCGATTTTATTCATCCCTTCAAAAACTATTAATACTTATTTGTTGAGGACCCGCTGTGTGCAGGCAATGTTCTAGAAACTGGGATCAAAGTGGTGGGTGATACAAAGTTCCTGCCACACAGAGCTGACATCCCTGGGTGAGACGGGCACTGGAAACACATGAACATCAGCAGCAGGTGTGAGATGCGCTGTGGGGAAAACTGACCAGCACCTGGGGGCGGGGAGGGAGCACTGGGCCCGTCAGTGGGCAGCTGTGCAGGAAGTGCGGGAGGAACGCTTTCACAGCTCTGCTCCCTCGGGCCTTGGGCTGGGTCTCCAGGCCTCCAGAACACACAGGGCGCATGTCAGAGCCCTGGCACATTGCTGGCGCTCGGTGAATGTTCATGTATCAATATTCAGTCTGTTATGAGGCTGCTGTGCAGATGCCAATCAAACAGGCCCTGCCTTGGTGAGCTTGGCGCCTAAAGGTGAGGGGTAGAAGATACAAAAGATAAGAGAGGCAAAAAATGCTCTCAGAGCCCCGAGGAGGGAGAGGGTGTGATTACAGGAAGTTCATGGGTTGGACCTTGGAGGTTGTGTAAGATATTTAACAGGCCTCGAAGGTTTAGGTAGAGAGCTTTATAGGTATTGACATGACAGAAAAACCTAAGCCATTTATTCCAACAGTGGCCCTAAAAGAAGGGCAGCAGTGGTTCTGAAGGTTTGGTTAATTTCATGGATGTTGAAGGTAATTAATGAAAGGCTGTAACTTTTACCTGCATTCCCTAACTTATATTATGCACATTCTGTATTCATCAAAATAGTCTTACTGCCTTCTTTGATTCAACTGAAAAGCACACGCTATACTTCTGAACTTTTAATGCTAATAAGACATCATTTTTATGTTTTGTATTAGTTCCTTTAACATTTCGCTTGGAAACTGGTTGTGCTGCCAAGTGTTTGAAACGCTCTAACCCAGGAACAGTGCTCTACAGGTGGGGTAAGTACGGTGGGGCCAGGCCGAGGACAGCCTTGGATGCTATCTGAAGGAGCCGTTTGATGTTTCCATCTGCCACTCAACTGGTCGATCACTCCCCTTTCACCTACTTTCTGTCCATCTGCCCTGGGTCCTGAGACAAACAGGATTTAAGGCAGGTAGGAAAGATATAAATGCATAGATAAAAACAAGCATAAAAAGAGTGGATGAGAAAAGCAGAACAATGTAAAAATAAAGACAAGAAAAAAGAGACAAAGAGAAATCCAGGAAACAGCTAGAATAACAAACGTGTGCTGCAAAGACCTACCCACATGGGCTATAAATTTCCCTCTAAGCTTTCTGGCAGCCAACACAGTCTTATGGACTTGATGCACAGCCCATAAGATCGACACAGGTACTTATTTTGGAGAGTAACTCTTTAGCAGATGTGTGAAAGAAAAGGCCTTCTGGGAAATCCTTCTGCTGGAGTTTCCAGGTTACTATTTGATGGTGTTCTGCTAATAATTTTGCCCAAACAGGGACACTTCTGAGAGTGAAGGGAGGGGCACTAACAACAGTGACACGGCCTCCACTGGTCTTCAGGAGGCATCATCTCAGGCTCTTGCTGGGGAAACCGGGGCACATGCTTACGCCATCGACTCAGTTCTTTCGAAACTTAAAAAAAATACCTTGGTAAACATTTTGTTAAATCTCCAGCAGTCTGTCTACTTTTTTGCCAGTGGCCTGTTTTTGGATTATCGTGGCACCTTCTAGGAACTCTTTGAGGACATTTCCAGTGAGACTTACAGCAGTAAATAGAAGTGATCGTGCGAATGTTTCTCCTGGGGTTTCTGTTTCTGATGTTCAGTCTGAGGCCTCCCTTTCACACTTCTTTTGTGTCTCAGTGATCTCTGGTTGGCTGCTGCCATGTGGCGGGGAGGGTCCTGTTCAGGAGTGCACGCCCTCGCGGTGGTCACAGACGCTACGATGCTGATGCTGGATCCCAGGGGTGGGCAGGGGCCCAGTGATGCCGGGTCCTGATGGTGGGCAGAGGCAGCAGTTAGCTGCCATCCTTAGCGCTTGGGCTCCTTGTCTTTGAGGCCACTCAAGGCACAGCCCCACTTCCTGCTCTGGCCAGTGTCCACTCTGGGAGACCCTCACGGCCAAGCGCCTCTTTAACTGTCCAGGGCAAATATGTTAGCCCACAGCTGTTGGAGCAGGGGCCGGGCGTCCCCTCTCAGCCCCGTAAATGAGGCTATCTTAGCCCATGATGACCTTCAGCTCCCATCCTCTGTCGCCTCCGATCTGATCTGAATTCTGGGAAAACAAACTTTATTTTTAACGTTTTGGTAACCGTGTCTTTCACCAATCATGCCACATATCCTAGTCGTTGGCTTCCATTTTCAATGTGGTCCATTTATATTTACTTTTCAAAAATCCTTCCATGTCCTGTTCCATTGATGGTCTCCTTTTCGGTGGCCCAGGGGAGTCATTTATTTTTTACTGTTATGTTTCTTCTACCATTTTACTTAGAAAAGAGAGAAATGTATGTGCCCAGGAAGACATTCGGCAGAGAAATAATCTTTAGGAAGGAGGGTCTGGTACTCGGGAGGGAAGTGGACTGGTCAGAGGGAGACCCTGAAGGCAGACTGGCGAGTAAGGGCTGTTGCCACCTAGAGTTAGGGTGCAGGAGGAGAGCAGTGCATGGGTCTAGGGGCACTGCTGTTGCATCAAATAACATTATCTATTTTTCGTGGACATTTCAAGCAGCACACTACCAGGATATGACCTCCATTTTGCAGAGAAGTTTGCTGGCATCAGGCACCAGCCCAGTTCAGACACTTGCTGGGTGACAGGGAAGTGCTACCTGGGCAAGTGAGAAGTTCTGTTCCTTCGGTTATCAGGGAGCAATAGGGCTCCTACGGAGGGTGTGCTTGGGGGCTGGCAGTGTCTACTGATGGGCGCAGCGTCTTCCAAAGCACCTGTGTAATGATGCGCGTGAGATCACCTGCCTCGAGAATCCCTCTCCTTGTTCTTGGAACCTGCAACCTCAAAGGAAGTAGCTCCAAATGTCTGAGAGATCGAACAGATGCCGTCACTCTCAGACACACAAGCAATGCTCCAAGGAGTTTCAAACCCAGTTCCAAACATTCACCTTCACAGACCCACAACTAAACAGGGCAGCCCAGGTTAATGCCTTGGAAACTTGGATTAAGAGAGGTCTGGAGGATTAGGTAGTTTGCAGAACCAAACCATTTGTTTTCCCCTTTCACATCCTGTTGTTGAGACTTGCTATCAGCCCACATGTCTGAAGCTAATTAACAGACTTTCCTCAATGAAGCAGAGTATTTATTATTAACATTATTTATTATATTCTTTATAATGATAAATGTTATGTATCGTTAGCATATATTATTATTTAGCTTTGAGGCTCCTCATTTATAGTTGGATGTGAGTGATTTGAATTAGCCTGAACAGAAGCAGCATGTATAATTCCTACGTTGGGTCAGGACATAGGGTACACCTGCTTAGCTGTACACGGTAGGAGTGAGTGTGAACCAGAGTTTCCCCAGGTCTCTTTGGAGGGATCTGGGTCTTTCTTTTCCCCCATCCAAAAGATGCACGACAGACAGAGCTGTCCTTCAATCGGAAGTTTTGGGCAGCAGCCTTCCCTCGGGAGACCTTCTGTGGTGGTGTCAGGATTGTAGCCACTTCTGTTCCTTCCAGTCATGGGGTCTCCACGACTGTTCCTTCACAAATGCACATTTCTGTTCTCTGAAATGATGTGTTGTCTCTTTCACCTCTCCGACCACAATGCTTTAAGACGGTAGTGCCCTGTACGAAAATGTTCTTTACTTCATTCTGTAGGATAAGGTGAGCTCAGGATGGACCTCAACCTCCAAATATGTCCCACGTCAGAGTTTCCTCATGAGGGGCGTACTCACTTCTTTCAGGGGATGACACCACACGTGACAGGTGCGTGGCACGTGGGCATTCCTCCCCCCTCACTGCTGCACGAGGCACATGTGACGCATCAATTGTTGACGACACTCTTTCTCACCGAACCTTGACCTGGCCTCTGAATCCTTCTCACCCACTGTGCCACGGCCAGCAGCTTCTGGGCAAGGGGAGCTGGGCTGCGAGACTGACTCTGATTTTCCACCCGGCCTTCTCCGCTGCTCCCTTATGAACAAGACTCCAGGTGCACTCACGTGGCGCAGACGCACAGCCGTGTGCGTTTTCCCACTTAATTATGGTTCCCAAGGGCAGGATACGGCCGGGGCAGCTGGCAGCACTGGGTGTCTGAAGGAGTAAAGGCAGAGAGGGGACATGGCACGGAAAGAGGAAATGTCAAAGAAAAGGGGAAAATGTGGTTACTTCCTAACACTGCCAAGACCCAGCTGTGGAGGCCCCTTAGGCAGAGCCACCCCTGAAGTCACCAGCCGCTTCACTGCCACGCCTACCCGATGGTTGGTTAATGCTCCGAGACTGCGGCAGCCATGCTCTCTTCTGGAACTTTCTACCCTGCTAGTGTAAGCGCAGACCGAGGGCTCCCAGCTCCACCTTGTGAGGGATGAGGGAGTCTGTTCATTTGGAGGCACTAAGGGATGTGACTTAATTTCATGGAAGCTAACCCTCTGTAGCCTCAGCCCCAAGCCCTGGATCCTGAGTTAGTAGCCAGTAAATACCTAAGACATTCGTAATTGATTGCTAAGGTGATGATGGTGGTGATGACAGCTGTGATCACAACCTTAGTCAACATTTATTAGGCATTTGCTATGTATCAGACACCAGGCTAAGCTCTTTACATGCATTCTCTTGATTAATCCTCCTGATTTGATGAGATAGTAGTTATTCCCCTGATTTTCCACATGAGGAAACGGAGCATTTAGCAAGCTTAACTGTCACGCCCGAGTCACAGAGCCAGTAAGAGGCAGAGCCTTGAGTCCAGCCCAGGCCTTCGAACTCTGACTTCATTGCCCCCCGTCACCATCTTTTCCATGTTTCTTGATGGCAGCAAACCTGGCAATGGTAGAGGCCCCCGGGAGAACTTAATAGTAAGGGCAGTAATCGGGACACAGTCATTCACTTTATTAGCAGCTTGGGTCCTATTCTGTTTCAATTCGACTTCAGGATGGAGAAGCCTGTCTTGATAAACGAAGCCACTGACGCGGTGACCTTAAGAGCAGCTGCTACATCAGGGTTTCACAGGGGGAGGGGAGGCTCAGTCTGCAGCACGAGTCACCACTGCAGGCTGTTTCCTCACTCAGAATGGGAAGGAAATGTTCTAGTTCTCTCGTTTGTTCCAAGGAAACGATGTTCATTTATTTATTTTTAAAAATATAAAAAATGTTTCGGATGAAGCTGCACACACCTGATTCACACAAGGGGCCCGTTTTCCTGGTGGTGTTTAGATGTTTCCCAGAAACGGGGATGGTGGAGTCCTCCTGACAAACCTATAGGGAAGTGGATCGTGTTCCTGGGCTTCAGTTTGAAGAGGAAAGTCCACTTCTCTACACAGAGACTGTGATCATGAAAACTCACAAGTTCACGTGCTCTGACTCAGTTGTTCAGGGTCGAGTTTACTTGGGGAGGAGAAAAGCCAACCACTTTTCACAGCTCCATGAAACGTGAGGATTTATTTCGCCCGATGACCTGGAAGAAGACTTCCTGGAGGAAATGGACACTGGAGCCGTCTTCCTCCTCTAACATGTCAGAGTTGCCTTGCAAAGACACCGTCTGCACCCCACGACTTTCCATGGGACCCTCTCCTCCCTTCTGGAATGTGGTAAAAGCGTTAAGAATGGTCTCTGGCACACGGCCTACCGTGGCTGCCCTTGGTTCTGCATCCCCGAGAAGAACAGCAATAGTTTTCTGTCCTCTTTTTCTTATTCGAGAAGGTGATATGGGTCTCAGGCGGGGGGAGTCGCTGTGAGTTGAGTTGTGTCCCCCCAAAGATGTGGTGAAGTCCTAACCCCCAGCGCCTGTGGACAAGACCCTACTTGGAAGAAACTGTAACCAATTATTTGTAAATGTGACCAAGAGGAGGCCGCTCGGGGTTCGGGGGCCCCGTGACTGGTGTCCTTGCGAGGAGAGGGTCTGGAGGCAGGCGCAGGGAGGGGCTGCCGCTAGGATGCGGGAGGCCCCGCAGCCCACAATCCGCTTTCAGACTCCGCCTCCAGGGCTGTGAGAGAATCACTTTCTGTTGCTTCAGGCCACGCAGTCGCGGCAGCCCCAGGAAACTCACATAGAAGGTGAGTGCATTTCTCTTTAGCGATAAGATTGGGCTTTTCCAGGACTGGAGGGTGCGGGTTCCAGGCTTCTGACGCAGGCAACCCCAACAGCTGAGGAGTCAAGCGTCCGTCCCAGGCACCGGTCTCAGGGTGAACCCACAGTCACATCCATGCTGCCCGGGCGAGCTCACCGCTGCCAGTTCAACCCTCCTGGGAGGGGATAAAAATCAACCCTTGCCTGAGAGGAACCTTGGAGGATGTACGGGAGTTCATCAGGCAGTCAGAGACAAAAGCATGGAACTGGGGAACACTGAGTTTAGGGAACTCTAAGGAGGTCTGTTTGTGATAAGAGTAAAAATTGTAAGGTGTCAGAAATGGGAATATGTTATCACAGAATATTCAGTAAAGTTCCCTGTTAGTTATCTATTTTAGGTAAAGTACTGTGTATATGTTCATCCCAATCTCCTAATTTATCACTTCCCCCTCTGGTAGCCGTAAGTTTGATTTCAAGATCTGTGAGTCTGTTTCTGTTTTGTAAAGAATCTGAAAAAGAATGGATTCACTTTGCTGTACACCTGAAACTAACACAACATTGTAAATCAACGGTACTCCAAAAAAAAAAAAATGCATTTCAAAGCTTCAAAAAAAAAAAAAGGGAATATGAACGTCAAGTATTATACCATAAGAATGTACTTTTCAAATCGTAAGAAGCTGGACAAATATTAGGTATTTCTGTTACCCATCTCCCAGGGTCATTGAGACCAACTAGGCATGTAAACAACGGCTTACTGGTATACCCCAGAATAGATATGATTTCATTATAAAATGTTATGTCATAATACAATCTTTTGGATGCAGATGGCTTCACTGCCAGACCCCAGAGATCTGGAAAGGAACCTAAACCTCTATATTAAATAGGTAAGTGAGTTTCCACGAGGTTCTACCAAATATGGTTTACACGTGTCTCTTATGCAAGTATCTGGTGATCACCTAAAACTCATGCCGTTTAGATACAAATATTGACACAGATAGATGGGATCTGGCTACGTAATGAGTGAATATGAGCATTAAAAACATTTCCGAGTCTTTACTTACCTATATTCTATTTTAATCTATGTTTAATCTAGCAGTGTGCAAAGGTATAAAAATAATGTATGTATTTTTAAGTGGTCGCATACTTAATAAAAATTACAAACTTGAAAATTATAAAAAAATATAAAAGTGGCAAGCTTTGAGAAACCACAGAAGAAATGTTAATGAAAAATTATAGAGAAGAAAGTACATGATGATAAGACTAAATGAAACGCTACGGTGATGAGGAAGGACAAGACATACTACAGCAGAGCAACTGGACATTAAGAGAAAAACAATACACCAGAGGTCTAATTAAACAGAAGTACCGACTGCAAGCAGTTGATGAGCTAGAATCCACTACGACGACGTTACAACACTGAGCAGCACAGTGTAAGCTAAGGGGACAGATCCACATCAGGTAAACCTACCAGAAACGATCATAACAGAAGGTCCACGGGAAGGAGGAAGAAGGGCTAAGTTTACACAGGGCTGTCACAATTTCACATCTGCTATGATACCTAGCCCTTATGTCCTAATGTGCTGTGGGCCTGCTCTGACTGGGCCTCTGTTTCAGCTGGTTGGGGTCCACCTTGCCCTAGTTATTAAATCCTTTGACCATAATCTCTGCCCAAGCCGAATATCTGTAGTTCCCTTCATGACGGGCCAAACAATTTTGAGTGCGGGAGCACTCACAGATTTTCCTTTCCCTAACTGACCACAGAGAATCGTCCAGTTGCCCCTACATTTTCCCTCAGCCTAAAAGGGAGGGATTCTTGTTGTTGCTGTTATTCTGGTTGCATCTGAGAGGCCAGGTTAATACCCACGATAAAGTCCTGCAGGAGGAGGAGAAGTGAAACGGTGGTCCAAGGCTTTCAACAGTCTCAGAGCAGCTTTGGGACGTGAGAGAAATAAACAGGAGGGGACATGGAGTTTAATAAACGTTGCTGTGAGCTACACACTGGGGTCTACGTTTATATCTACTGAGAAATGTGGGAAAATAAAATTCTTTTTGGATCGTAAATCGGCCTCTTACATGCATGCATCCACGAAGTGACCGCAATTCGCAGGCTGCAAAGACCCCTCCACACGACCACCTCTGCCGTTTCTCACTTTTCTTCCCACTTGCACTTCTGCCCCTCTGGACTGCGTTTCACATTCTGACCCTACCAACACCTTTATCTGAAGCTTTCCTCAAGGTTTCTTCACCAACAAAACAGCCCAAGCAATCCAACCGGGTGTGTAATCACTTCTCCTTTGAAGTGTCATTAAACCCACCCTCGCATCCCCAGTGGCTGTTACCCCCAGTGCCTACGGTGTGAACTGGGTGTCCGCTCAGCTCTCACTGCAGGATCAGGATTTGAATTCAGGGTGCGCTAAGGCACTTACTGCTGTAACTGTGTCCAAGCCGCAGCCGTAAACTGTAAAGTTGGCTGCTTCAGTCACCTCATCCATTCTGCGGTCTTTGTAAATTTACGTCTTTTTAGAAAATCCCTTTTTAAAAATGAGGTTTTCATTAGGTTTTAGGAGAAAGGTTGATTTGGGCATACAAGTTACATCAGCCAGAAAATAGGTTATTAATAGAAAAAATTTTAAGGAGCAGTTCTGTAGGAAAGAGGGCTAGTTTATCTCAAGAGGCAACAGGCTAAATCTTTTTTTTTTTTTTGCGGTACGCGGGCCTCTCACTGTTGTGGCCTCTCCCGCTGCGGAGCACAGGCTCCGGACGCGCAGGCTCAGCGGCCATGGCTCACGGGCCCAGCCGCTCCGCGGCACGTGGGATCCCCCCGGAACGGGTCACAAACCCATGTCCCCTGCATCGGCAGGCGGACTCCCAACCACTGTGCCACCAGGGAAGCCCTAGGCTAAATCTTTAAATAGGTTTTAAATGATTCAGAAAATCCTGAGGTGGCAACTCCATGATCAATGAAGAGTTAAATTTCTTAATAAAATGGAGCAGGGGATGGAGATCAGATCAGATGGTCTCTGAGGTCTCCTATCCTGCAAATTCCATGAATCTGTTCCGTTACTAGTGGACCCAGGCATTTGTGGGGAGGGACGCTCCATCCTTCTGAAGCTGAGATCACGGTGTTCTCAGGGGCTGAGTCATGTCTGTGACCTGGGATGTGGCCGTACGTGTCCTCTGCTTCTGTTTTCCTTCACAGTGACAACTGAGGACCTATCTCTTCACACAAAATATCCGAGACCACACAATACAAGCAGCTTTATAAAGAGAAAACGTCCTCAGACTGGCTGGGACACAAACAGAGAAAGAAATGTTATCTCCCTCAGGATGGAACGCTTGCAGGATGGGAAATCTGCACATGAACGACTGTTCAGTGATCTCCACGCACACTGTCCAAGTGGCCTCCCAACATGGGCGCCATTTTTACATCCACCGCACGGACATGGGAGCTTCCTTGCCTGAACCCAGGGCCACAGATGTCCTGGGAGAACCTTTCAATTTCAACCCTGGGCTAGAGTCTGTGGAAACTGGACAACAGAAGGCTGCCGTCCTCAGAACGAGGCCATTCCCACTAAACTCTGGAGTGAGAAGACCCTGCAGAGCTTAGCAGGAGCTAAGCGAAGCAGATAAAGAATTTGTTGATAGATAAGAGGCTGGGTTCTGTGAAAGATGACGATGGAGCAAATACTAGTGAACGTTAGTAAGAACCCAAGAACGAGATCCAAATCGTGACCGCCTCGGCCAGTTACAACACGGACCTTGAGGACCCCAGCTTACTCTCTGCCTCTTATTTAAACCTATTTAAACCTATTTCTGGTACGTGATGTCTGCCCTTGTTTAGAGACCTTCCTTGAGGGAGGTTCTGTCACCTTTCCCACCCAACCATTCCTTCTAGGACGTTCTAAAGTTCTTCTTTAGATTGACTTCAATTTCCCCTTCGGTATCTTATCACGACCTTCTGCACTGTAAAGCCACCTCCTCCTTCCACAGGTAAGACTTCAGATTTCTGACCCTGCAGCTCCTGTCAGGCTGCTGTCTCTTTCCCCTAGCGGGTCTGCTCACCACAGTTCCCAATCTCTGAGCTCTACACACCTCTGCACTTCCCCAACGTGTAATATCATGAAGGTCGTGCCCTGGGGCAACAGGTCTTGCTGGCAAAGGAGGAGTCTGATAAGATGAGCTTCAAGGGGACTGGGGGCTACTGCTGCATTTCAGAACCACCCCGACCCCCCAACACACAATTCTCTCCCATCACATTATCCTAGGAGAATGTCTGGGACTGAGCTTGGTGAGGAGGGGCTGAGATTTTGGATGACAACGCTGATAAAAAGAGGCTGAGGTCCCGAGCTACTGAGTGGCTATCAAAGGCTATCAAAGGCAGTCTGATAAAGATTCTTCATTCTTCACCCGGACCGTAGGATTCAATCGTTCCCGTAGGATTCAAGCATTCCCGGTGTCGGCCTGTCTCTGCCCGTGGTGTACTCTCACCCCTGGAGATTATCTCAGTAGATCAAGCTCTTCTCTGAGATGTATTTCGCTACAACCATATTTATTATTTCTCACCTTTCCGTGGGCTCCTATCTTTTCAAGACATGAGGACAAGATGCAAAGGTATTTCTTTGTGTCCACGATGGGACTTGGTCTACTATTTTGTATATGCTGACTGGTGTGATTAAGAACTTTCTAAAGTTTGGAATAAATCATCCATGAATTCGGTGGTAGGAAAAGAATTTTTTCCTGTCTGAATCTTCTTTTATATTATCTCAATCCTTACATATGCTGAAGAATTTCTGACATTGTTTTACCACCTTTACAGATGGCCTATGTCCATCAACGTGTAAGATACACATTTTTTTTAAGGAAAATGCAGGTGAACTTTGGGGTTAACCGGCACAGCATGTAGAAAGCACTCTGGTAAGCTGCAACCCTTTATAAGATGTAAAATACCAGTAACACACCTGGCAGAGGTGATGCAGAAGGCTGCTCCTGCGAGAGCCGACGTCCCCAGCTAGGCGGCCCTACCTGTCCCGGGATCGCGGAGCTCCTGCCGGGTCCCAGGGGCGCCTTAGAAAGAGGTGTCACTCGGTGGCAGAACTCACCTTCGCACTTGAGCAGGAAGAAGTCGGCGCTGGGGCTGAAAGAGGCGCTGAAGTAGGCGCAGTTGTCCACCAGGTCGCAGGACAGGCACTGCCTGTTGAAGCTGCCCACCGTGTTGGCGCTGCAGGGACAGGGAGCGGGGCGGGGCTGTCACCAGGGGCGAGACGCTCGGCTCCGGCCCCCGCGCCCAGCACGCTGGCTTCTCTCCCACGCGGTCATCTGGGGGCGCCATCCTCCCACCTGTCTCCTTGCTGGCACGCCTCGAGTGCTGGCTCTGCTGTCACCCTCCCACGGGGCCGTCCTAAGGGCTGCCCACCCCCAACCCGCCAGGAGCGCTCAGCATGGCTGCTTCCTGGGAGTCATGCAGGCCCAGGCGTGTCCTGATGGGAGTGTCGAGTGTGGGGTATTATTTCTAGTGCCTCATCCCTCTGAGCAGGCGACTAGCACTTTAGGAACAGAAGCTACGTGTTCTGGATCTTTCACTCCCCTCAGAGCACCTGCTGCCGGGACAGGACAGGGCAGGGGCTCCAGAAACAGCAGCGGTGGGGGGCTCCGGCCGCTGCCACAGCCGGTGAGGAGGTGCCAGGGGCGCTTCTCACCCCTTCAGGTGTCACCCAGGACCGCTCTGGTCAAGCACAGTTTCACGTCAAGAAGGCCTAACGTGTTTCCAGAAGCTATAAGATACCGAGGCATCTTCCAATAAACCTGGAAGAAGTCCAGGTCTGAGTGTGTGGCGTGGGAAGGCTGCTAACGTGAAAGCGGTCTACAAGAGTGAAGACGCTTCACGGGAGACAGGACAGGTCAGAGGAAGCGCAGGCGGCCGGCCTCCATCGCCTTGGCTAATTTGGTGACGGGACTGGTGGGATTATCCTGGTAGACAAGCAGAGATGAGCCGTCCACAGAGAGGAGCAGACCTGTGACGGCGTGGATTTGCCGGAGTTTCCTCTGCCTCCGAAAGGCAGTGCCTCTCTCCCTAGTGCAGCCCTTACTGTCAGCACAGGGGCCGGCGGACGGGAGAAGGGCCGTGCACCCGATGGGGCTTCCCCGACTCCCGGCGGTGGGGGAGGGGAGCCTGGCATCGGCTCCATCCAGGCCACGAGGGCCACAACGCAGTAGCGTCCTCTTAGGTGGCCCTCGTGTGTGGGGCAGGAACCAGCTGCCCCCTCCTTCCCGTCTGGAGAGCAAAGCGGTGGAGGTGACAGTGCCTCACGCCCTCCTCCGCTTTACTGGCAGAAAGCTCCTCGGGAGAACCCCACTTCAGAAGCACAAGTTCTCCCTGGTGAGAACAGGAACTGGGGTGGGGGGCAGGCCACGAGGTTTATGCTGAAGGCGGACGGACCCTGGAGAACACCTTGTCCTCTGCAGGATGCAGAAGCCAGCCCTGCTCCGCCCCCTTCGAGACTGCGGAACTCAGCCAGCGCCCAGGTGGAGGAGGCCAGGGCAGTAGGGCCGACCCCACCCCAGTCCACCCGTACATTCCCAAACCCCAGTTCCCTCCTGTGAAACCCCGGCCAAGAGTGATCCTTCCAAGTTCAGCTTCGACTAAGGTGAAAGGAAAGGCTGTCAGACGTCTCCCGAGGGAGAGACTCAGTCTGGTAAAAGCAGAAAACTACGATAATGCCTCCAATGTGGGGGCCTCAGCATCTTCGGTTATTTCTCCCCGGCCTGCGTTACGTGTGCTGGCGCCTCTCTCCGCCGCCCCCCGTGTACTGCTGACGGTGTGACTCTGGAATGCGAAGCCTCTGGCGGGAGACCGCTGTGCGCGGGGGTCGGGGGACGCACCTGTACAGCTGGCGTCTCCTCGGCAGGTCCTCCGTGCTGAGGAAGTAGCTGCAAAGACCAGCAGGCGCACGGCAGTTAGCTGGCTGCGGGGCAGGTGTGTTTCTGCGCGCCAGGCTCGGCCTCCGCAGACCTCCCCGAGGACGCGCTGCTCAGGGTCCACAGAGAGAACGTTCCCGCCCAGGGCCAGCTCCACGCTGGACGCAAAGGCTGATCCCGTGACTCGGCGGCCCATGCCCGCCCGGGACCCCTGCGTGGGAACCCTGGCTCCCGCGGGGACTCCCCCACTGCCTGAGCTGAACCCTAGCTCTTCCTGCCACTGACCACACAGCCTGGAGGAAGGCACTTGACCTCTTTCAGCCTTGGCCCTACTTCTCTGAGAAGTGGGGAAAGCAGTGAACCTGCACCAGGACAGGAGCGGCTGTCCTGAACGAGGCCAGGCTCACAGCACCCTTGGGTCCCGCCCGGAACCAGCAAAGGCTCAGCCACCCTGCACGGCCACCGTCTCAGCCACAGGTCTGGCTGCAGGCCCGACATCCTCACGGGGACCTCGAGACGTGGGACGTGGGGGTGGTCGGGCGGGAATCTGAGGGCGCACTTTCGTGAGGAAACTAGGGCCCCGGGGCGCTGCCCAAGAGGGAGAGTGCTGAGCACCGTGTGAGAGGAGGAGAACACAGAGAGGCGGCCCCGCACGCGCACTCACATCTTACTCCGCGTCTCGTCGTAGGCCAGGATCTTGGTCGCGTCCCAGTCCCCGGAGGTGATGGACTGGATGTTGTCGTTGCTGCTGTTAGGCTGGAACACAGACGGGACACGGGGTGGGGGGGCTGGGCCTAGCCTCGCTTCTCGGCCCGGGGCCCTCGGACACAGGCTGACCACCCTCCGGCCGCAGCCCCGCCCCTTCTCTGAGTGCCCGCCTGCAGGGGCAGCGCCCGAGGCTGCCCTGCGATCAACCAGCACCCAGACCAGCAGCAACTCCCACCGTGAGCTCCGTGTCTTAAGCGTCAGTGTTTCACACGCTGCTGACACTGTTCCTTCACCACCTGTAAATCTGATCTGCAGGTCAGTATCACAGGGCGACGAGGAGGGAGGAAAGAGAAATATGGAAGAGTGGATGAGACATGGCAAGGAAACAGAGAAAGAATAAAGAGAGGATGGGAGGGAGGGAAGGTAGGAAAGAAGGAAGGAAGGGAGGGGGGAGGGAGGGAGGGAGGAAAAAACCCCCCTGGGTCTTTGTCATTCTCCACCGTTCTTCACAAGGACGGCTTGAAACTGTTTATTGCGTGTTGTGCGTTTGCACACACTGTCTCTCCCTAAGTGCCTCCCAGAGCAGAAGAGTTATGACAACAAATCATAACAGAAGGAGAAAGACGTGACCATCCCAACAGGAACGGGCTGTGAGATGCTGAGGCATGAGCCACAGGCCGGCTGTTCTAAGGGCGGGTGTCCCGGGCATGGGTGCAACGCGAATGCTGTTAAATCAGGCACGGGGCCCGAGGCTCACACTGTGGGGCACGGGGACCCCAGAAATGGCCTCGGGAGAAGGGAGAGCCTGTGCGGGCAGGACCAGGCGGGAGAAGTGGGCTGCCAGGGGTTCCGGAGGGCAGTGGGGGCCGAGGGGCTTCTGGGGAGGGGCCCCCCAGAGGGGGGGGCCCTGCCCCTGCTGGATGACTAACAGGTCCTCAGCCCATGCTGGTCACAGGGGTGAATCTGAGATGGGCTGAAGGGAACATCCCAGCATTTTAAGTCTTGACTGAAGTGATCCCAAATGAGAAACCAGGAATCTGGGGCCACAGTACACAGGCCTTAGGAATAAGAGCTGAATGTCAGCCCGTCTGCAGACGTTCTGTAAGTCATGCAATAAGTGGCTTAAAAACGAAAACATCCGTATCTAAGTCTCTGAGTCAAAGTGGTCCCTGTCCTGGAGCCACAGCCGAGTTTCCGTTCCTGTTCTATCAAAGCTGCTCCACGTGGGACGTTCTTGGAATTTTGCTTTGGAGATTGCCTTTTGGGTCATGTCATGAATATAAATCTTCTACTTTATATCCACAGAATATTTTTGATAACTTTTTTAAAAATAAAATTTTATTCACATGCCCTGATCTCCTTAGACTCTGCTTCAACATGGAAGCCCCACTGACTGAGGCCGAGGGCAGTGCTGATGGGAGGCCCGCAGCCCCTCACCTTCCTCCTAAGGGCAGGGTTCCCTGAGTGCAGCTCCGGGGTCCCACCCCGTGGGGAGGGGGCAGGCCCCCGGGTGCCCGCTCTGCAGGAGGTGGCATTCGCCAGGCTGTCTGCCGTTTCCAAACGCACCTATATTCAGCTCCCACATTCCCTGCTCAGTGATGCTCTGCTCTTATCCTGTGGCTGCAGCATAGGGAACGGCAGTGCATCTGGCTGACCGTGGAGGCGGGATGCCCTGGGGCCACGAGGACACTGTGCCCGGCCCCCAGGACCCAGAAGAGGGAGGAAAGGCCAATGCGGGCAGACTGACAAAGCGGTCTACACACACGTGTCCTGTGCTCAGACCCAGCAATGCACCCAGTGTCCTCTGATATCGTCAGAAGTGTCATGCGTATTTTTGAGCATTACAGGAGGCACGAACGCCATCCCTGCCCAGTCAGGACGGCTGGCTCATGAAGGCCCCGTCTGTCCCCACGTGGGGACCCGCCTTCCAGTTTCAGGGCCCGGCTTCCCCCAGGGAGCACTTAGCTCCCCTGCTGAGGAGGGGGGAAGGCCCCCAGGGCACCCCCCAGCAGAGCAGGAAACTAGGGAGCTTACCTGGGAGGAGGACACCATGATGTGATAGAACTTCCCCTGCCCCCCCTGCGGGATCGCTCGGACAAAGAAGAACTTCCGGCCGTCCTTGGAGAACACTGGCTCTTCATTCTGCGGACGAAAGCCATCGATTAAGTCTACAGGCTGTTTTGAAGGGGTTGAACCAGGATAAACTACACTTTGAGATACACTTTCCATGTAGTTGCCAATGAGAGATGCAGTTGAAAGGCTAAAGGCTGTGTGGGGCCTTTTCTCTCCTTGGGAATCACGAGTCAAGCCTCCAGTTTCCTAAGAAAATAATGAGAAATTCAGAGGCAACTGCCTAGCCTAAGCAGAGGCAGACACACAGGCGTCCCCTGGTTCACAGGACACCCAGCTCACCAAGCCAAACAGGAACTCAGCACTAAAGAAGTGCAGGGCTGGGCTCCCCGCTTACCTGTGGCCCCTGCAAAATTCTCCAGGGGCATTTTTTTTAAAACCATTTTTAAAAACTGAAACATAGTTGATTTACAATGTTGTGTTAGCTTCAGGCGTACAGTAAAGTGATTCAGTTATATATATATATATTTTTTTTCAGATTCTCTTCCATTATAGGTTATTACAAGACAGTTCCCTGTGCTATACAGCAGATCCTTGTTGTTTATTTATTTTATACATAGTAGTGTGTGTATATTAATCCCAAACCCCTAATTTATCTCCCCCCCCAACGCCGCTATCTCTCTGGTAACCATAAGTTTGTTTTCTATGTCTGTGAGTCTATTTCTGTTTTGTAAATAAGTTCATTTATATCACCAGGGGTGTTTACTATCTATCATAATTCTGAACAATCACAAACCTGATTTTGCCTAAAAATGAATTCTAGTCTTTCCGTCCTGCCTTTTGTTCTTTTATTTAATAAAATCCACCTCATACTGAATAGCCCACCAAGGAGACAAGAGAAAAGAAAGAAAGAAACCCCCAGCAAACAAGGACAGATTCTGCACGTTCTACGACGTAGGTGAGAGCACACGCTATTCCCAGGGACTCACTGTGCTTATTACGTGGCTTCTAACGAGAAGGAAGTTCCACACGGGCATTTACTAGATGGCACATGTCTGCTTGGATCTACTGTCACTGTTCCCTGGAAACAAAATCAGCATTCCCAGTTTTCCCTCGGGGGAAGAATTCCAGGCTGCATTCAAAGCCAGCGCCTGTAGCATGTTGCTGCATCTTGGCCTGGCCCTCACCTCCAAAGCTGAGAAGCCACCACTCAGCCCCCAGCCACCCCCTGTGGGTTGGCTGTCGCCTTAATAGGCAAGAGGGATTGGCGTCTCAGCCTCTAGGAAGCTCCAGCTTGAAAGTTTCCATCCGTGAACACCAATTAGTTGTGGCTACGATACACATTTTCTGATTCAAGGAGCTCCACGCTAACGTGAATGAGAACAAATGGTAAATAAACCCCAGCTGGCACGAGGAAAACTCATTTCCCTGCAGGGAATGAATACATGCAAATATGATACGCCCAGAGAAATAAACCAACATGCGATTAAAGTGACATTCCATCTCATGAATATCCGCAGTAAAATGAGACCTCTAATCTGCAAATATTTACTTTTCTATTTAGGGCTGGAAGTACGGTATTTAAAAACAGAGGAAACGGAAAAACCAGCAGTAAATCTGGCTTTTTAAATGTACTTTTATTTGCCAACTTCAGGATGGATACCGCAATACTGCTTCCGTTTTCTGGGGAAACGTCTGTACTTTTGGCAGAGAAAAATACTATGAGTAAATGTAATAAATAATTAATTCAGGCCTGAAACATTGCTTTTACACTGAGAAGGACTCAGGCATTGCAACGTCATCTTTACATTGATCCTGGGAACATTCCACAGCCGGCAGGTGAAGGACCAGCCTTTGAACCTCTCTGAGACTTGGTTTCTCATGTAGTAAATGTATATTTAGTGAAAAAGTGCAATGACTTTTGACTAGGAGACCTGGATTTTAATCCTGGTTCTGACTTTCCTGGATTTGAGGAGAAGCGTTTCTAGCCCTCTGGGTAACAGGGCATTTAGCGTACCAGGCCCTGCCTGGTTTCTCCACCTCCAATTGAGCAGACCTATGAAGAATGAGTCCTTTTTATTGGTGAAAGACTTTCTGTGAGCTATTTGTAGACTTCCTGCCCATTCTTTCTATGGTTCAGATACATTCATCTGGTCAATCTCCCTGCCTGAATTTTGAAATCACAAAACCAAAATTCTGGTTAAAGAAGAAAGATTGTCAGAAATTGACCTGCGGGAGTGACTCTTCAAACACAAAGATGGGTCCTGGGTTCTACCCCAAATGGCCTCGGGCCTGCAGGGCCCCTAGTGGACCTGCCCCAGGACTGACTTTGAAGGTCACGGCAGCAGTGATGGTGTGTGTGTGGGGGGGAGGGGCTGCCTATTTCTCCAGAGTATTCCCAGAGGAGAGGGAACTTGGTGGGTCTTCACCTTCTTTTTGTGGGCTTGTGGGGGATCTTTGAGGGGTTCACGCTGAGGCCTAGGAAGGAGACGGGAGGAAAAGACGGGGGGCAGGAACAGAGGCTCAGACCATAGCCCCAGGATGCCCTCGCCCACCCCCGTTCCCCTGGCAACGAGCACTCAGAAGACCCCATGATCTTTGCACCCTGGGTCTCCCCAGGGTCAGCAGAACCGTCCAGACCCCAGTCCTCTCCTCCTCTGATGCGGCCCTGGGCAGCAAGGGTGAGCCCTGCGGCCCCTTTGTGATGACGTGCATGAAGTGGCTGCCAGCAGCTTCCACGGTGGCAGATGGCAGGCTGGCCTTAAATAAATTCCTAACTCGCCCCCCAGGACCTTGCAGGGCGGTGAAGGATGCAGCAACAAGACAGCTTATTTTTGAAAAAGAGGGTCCACAGATTCCTTTGTGAAAAATCTCTTCAAAAGGAAAGTCATGAGAAACTGTTTGAAACTGGGTTTCTTACTGACCACGGTGCTGAAGGAACAGATGGAGACACGGGCCGAGCGGTGCTCGGCGAGGTGGGGCTCCGTGGGGTCCTGTGCCCGCCTTGGGGGTGGCTGGCACCTTGGGCCACTGGCTGGACTATGTATTTTTCAAAGGCTGTTTAAAAAATGTTAGCTGTTGCCTAATAAGTGCTTTAAAGTTTACGTATTGAAAGTGTAACAATTATACTTTTACTTTCTGCTGGTTTTTAAGTGCTGACTTGATCTTGTTTGGAACGACCTGGTTTCCCAAATCCAGGCTGCCTGTCCGGTGCTTGGCTGGTTTCTTAGGTGGGTGACGGGATGTGTGTTCTGAAAATACACAACAGTCTTGCCCACGGCGGTGTCTCTGTGTCCTGTCCGCAGAGCTTACGAGGACGACAGCTCGAGGCCCAAAGCACAGGTGACCAGTGGGGACATGGGTCCCGCGAGTGCCGGACAGGAAGGCAGGGGCAGGAGGGGACCCTCTGACCCTGGCTTTCCCACAGCCCTGTGCCCCGTGAGAAGCAAACCGCTGGCTGCTTTGGTAAGTCCATCCTCCCTCCTCCAACTCAGACACAGACCGCACGTGGCTTGAGGCCCAGTTCTGCAGCCGGGCCTCGGGGCCCCATGCACGCCCACTCCCAGCCCTGTGACGGCCCTTCCACACGCCCTGGGGACACAGTCTAGGACTCCGCCCACATTCCGCACTTGGGGATCCGTTCAGCTCTCTCCCTTTCTACACCAAGACATCTTTGAGAGCTGCTCTAGCGGATTCATTTCTTAAAAAGTCGAGCATGACACAAACAAAAACACGTTAATACCAGTGAGCCCTTCGTGGCATCGAGCACATTCACCATGTCGTGCAACCACCAGCTCGGTCCAGTTCCAAACCACTTCTGTCAGCCCAGTCGAGCCCAGACTCCATCAAGCTGTTACTCCCCACCCCAGATTCCCAGCCCCTGCAGCCACCAAACAGCCTCCTGCTTGTATGACTTTTGTTGACCTGGGCATCTCTCGTAAGTGGAGTCACATGGCGGGTGGACCCCTTTCACTCAGCACTGTGTTCTTGGCAGGACTACTCACAACACCAGAAGGCAGAAACAACCCGAATGTTATCAACGGATGAACGAACTGTCGTATGTCCACACCGTGGAACACTGTTCCACCATAAGGTGGCTGACATGCGCTCTGTGGAAGTGGTGGATTCTTGTTTTTGAAATCCACAAAGCCTAGCATGGCGCCTGGTACAATCCATATGTATTAGTTGAACAGATGGCTACGTGTATAATGGATTTTTTTCTGACTCTTGCATCTCAATGTCTTTGGCATTTTGTGTGACTATAAGAGGAACGTCGTAATATTACTTCCGATACTTGTGCTTGTGTCATTGGTCCAGGTGGTATTCAAGAACTTCTCAGTGGAACTCCTCAACGAATACTTTAAGACGCCCAAGCACAATCTGATTCTGGATACTTCTCAGCATGGACTTGGCATCCAAACTTGGACACAGGAAAACCCAAGTGGCCACAGTGAGCACTCCTCTTTTGTGTCAGGCTGGCACAGAGCAGGAAAAGGACATAGTTAAAGGCAATCACGCCCATTGATGAGGGCACCACCCCTGAGATAACTGATGGGCGGCTGGGCCAGATTGCTGATTCCACAGGTAACAGAAGTGCACACAGAGTTTCTAGAATGTTCTTGGAGAGCCACTGGTAACAGTCGCATTGTCCAGCTTCACTTCCTTCCCATAAACGGAATCTGTCCTATCAATAAAGAAGCACACCTGTGCCCTCTCCACCATCATTCTGAGACTCAAACCCGATTAGATTTTTCCCACAGAATTTTCAGACGATTTTCATCCCATTCGGTAGGATAAGAAGGAAGTGAGCTTGCAAACCCTCCACCTGTGCTTTCTAACCTCAGGGCGTGGAATAAGAAAAAAATAATTAAAGAAAGAAAATACCAGAGTCGAGAGTTTCATTTCTTGTGTGGGTTTAATTTTTCTGTCAGGGTGAGCACTGCATGTCTCCTTTGATTCCCTCCAGTTCCTCAAGCCTGTTTCACGTGCATCTCTTATCCGAGGCGGGGACAGAAAATTCAGGGGAGGCTCTAAAGTCAGGTCCCCAGGAAGACTCAAGCTGAACTGCACGGAATCCACCTCAAAGGAGGCATCCACGACCCACGCCGAGAAAAACAGGAACGTCAGCCCCGTTCCATTTTCTTTGACTGAAGTAGGTTAAATCTAGGCAACTCCTTTCAACGCACCAAAGGGACATCACCTAACTGAGAACTGAGATCTCACTGAACACTGCGCGTTCTCGAGAGCACGTATTTTCCAGCCCTCTTGCATGGAGGCCACAGTTCTCCAGCAGTGCTGGGGCCTCAGGGAAGCCAGGTGGGCTGAGTGGCTCTGCTGCCCCCTAGAGCCTCTCTCTCTCGCGCGCGTGTGTGTGTGTGTGCGCGCGCGCACGCGTGCACGTGCGTGTCTACCTGGGGCTTCCTGTAGGATTTAACGTGAGAAGCCGTGTTGTAAACACTGGGAAAGGACCTGGTGGCTGATGTAGGCGGACAGTGTGGGATTTGCATGCGGAATAGTTACCTGTCTGTGGAGCCAGGCTTCACTTTCATCCTCGTGTTTCTGAAACGAAATAAGAGCATTAGAGAAAGGAGTTTTCGCACATATTGTGTCTGCGACCAGCAGTGTAGAAACAATTGGATTCCCCTCCATGGTAGCTGCACAAACTCAGGAAGGGGGCCAGCCCTGCTCTGCCTTGTCTCATGATGTGGCTCAGAGCTGAGCACGAGTGTTCCCCGAACAGGAAAAATGTCACTCTCCCAGCAACGAGGACAAATCCACGGGGGGTGTGAATCCTTTGGAAGGCGGTGCATTTCTACCATTTGGTGGTCACCCCTGACCAGACACATGCCCGTCAGACGGTCACCGATAACCACACACGCGTCCACTAGATGGTCGCCAATGACCATCTAGTGGCATGTGCCCATTTAAAGGCAAATCTCAGGTGTTGCATTATTTTAGGAATTTGCGTGCATGCGTGCATGTATGCGTGTATGTGTGCATGTCCGTGGGTGTCTGTGTGTACATGTGTCAAATTTCCAGTTCACAACAATCCTGGCAGACCAAAACATTAAAAGGACTTAAAAAGCATATGAAAAGTAAATCTCAGAGAACTGTGTGGAAAGACATATAATGGGAGACCAAACACACCAACCAAACCACCAGGAATAGCTATTCAGCCGCATGGGCCGTGGACCTGTGCCTGGGGCAGGTCTGTTCTTTATCTGTGGACTCTAACCACGGGCAGGCTGGAGTTTCACTGCTGACTCTCACAAGACCGGGGGTCCAGATGCCGGAAGACCTGGGTTACGAGCCATTCCCAGCTTCCCAGCTGTGAGTCCACTCTTTCCTTCCTTCCCCTCAAGAAGCCCATCAGAATAACCTGGAATCTGCTCTCAATTGTATTAAAAATCAAGTAAATCACTGGCCCACTGAGAACACTGCTCTCAGCGACAGCTCACTGCGACTCCCCTCAAGATTGTCATTGGGCCACGGGGTCAGAGCTGCTGTCGGGGGCCCCGAGGTCACAACACAGCTGCTCTGCAAGCCTTTCTCCTCCTCAGTTGGGAAATAAACATTTAGGGCCAAAAAAGAGTTTCTGAGAGAACTGCCTGGGTTTATTAACTGATTTTAATGGATGTTTCTTTACCCAACACAAGGAGCCCTGCCCCCTTGGGGCTCAGGGATTGTGGAGGACGCAGCCCTTGGGCCAGGGGCAGGCCGCCTGAGGGGCTGAGACAGCCGTGGGTCACTCCCTTGCTTCGCAGGGTTGCCAAGCCTCTCTTTAGATTTTCGTTCCTCCTTGTCTCCCCTCCCTTCGCCCCCTGTAACCACCCACTAAGTCAGCCTGAGGCCCTAGGAACACACTGGCCTCACCGGCGACTTTCAGACATGGTGCCGACCGTCCAGGGTACCAGCTGGCTCTGGTCAGTGAGGGACAGAGAGGCTGAAATGGCCAGGCCAGGTTGCAGTGCCAGGTCCTGGGGCCTCAGGCTGGACCCCTCCCCTCTCTAAACGTCAACTGGAAAATGAGAAGCAGCCCCTGTGTGAAGTAGCCATGGGCAAGGATAAAGGGAAGTGAGAGCTCTGTGAGCTGGGGGCTGAGAGGATCACCCCGAGTCTGCAGCAGTCCTCAATTCATCCACAAGGTGACACCCAAACAGAGATCCACATGCAGGCTGCACCTGGACCAGCAGGAGCTGAATGTGCGTGTGGCTCAGAGATGAGCGTGATGCCCAGGGCTGCTCCCCGCCGTCCAGTCAGCCCCTCCCCCATACCTTGGCGCAGACCCCGGTGGTGGCATCGCAGAGGGTGAGGATGGACACGTTCTGCGCCCGGCTCAGCCAGTTCACGGCGACCTTGGTGCTGGTGGCCCACTTGACCATGGTGATGTAGTGCTCCCTGAAAGCACGAGATGCATGGTGAGCGGTGATGCAGGGCCCTCGGGGACCAGAGACACCGGCCCAACCTCGACACTGGGCCAACGTGGGGCGTGTGGGGGATGAGCCCCCAGGGGAGGCCCAGCAGGAACTGGTGCTGGGATAAGCTGGCGGGGGTGTGCTTCTCTCCCAGCTGCCCCCCAAGAGCTGTGCGCCCCTGCACCGGGCCAACACCCAGCCGTCCGACCTGTCCCCTGGGGCTGGCCTGTGCTTCTGCCCCTCGGGTGTTGTAAGTCATGCTGGGCATCGCTGCTCACTGACCTGGCTTTCTCGTCACGGTCCAGCCAGACCCCAACTCCACGTGGCTGGAAGCGGTGAGGACGGCTCTTGAGAGGCCGACAGAGCAAGAGCCAGGAAGGGCTCTGAGAAGAGGGCCCCTTGGGGAGGGTTAACCTGTAACTCCCCCTTCCCCTCCCCACGGGCTGAGCCGCGGAAGCCTCAGTCTTCCTTTCCCTAAGTTCCCAGGGGCATTCTCGAGCTAACTAGGGAAACTGGTTCCCAGCTCTGGGCGCCCGGTGGACTTGATGTGACACCCTAGACGTCACACACTTGCTTTCACCCAAACCTGAACACCCACAGTGTACCCGGCGGTGGCGGGGGTGTGGGGGGGGAGGGTACTGGGGCTCCCAGTCCTTAATTGAATTACCCAGAGCCCTCCAAGAACGGAATTTTTAGGAAAAAATGTACACTTAAGAGTTAGAAGGAAATGATGGGAAAATAACTGCACAAAAATAATATCCTCAGGTGAATTCCGAGACCGTTCTTTCTAGAGGCCCGAGAACACATGCCTCACCACCTGCCCCGACTCTCTGTAGTGAGATCTCGTGTTCAGAATGATGGCTTCATGTCTGACAAGACCCTTTATCACTAAGATGCAGCACGTTCACTGGCTGATACCGGGCCAGCTGGAAGGAGAACCAGCACGTTCAGTAATTATCGTCAACAGAAGAGTCTAGATGACCAGGCGCTTTCAGATAGGCTTCAGCTAACAGGGGATTAAATCGCCGTGGCGCCCATTTCTCGAATCTGCCTGTTAATCACAGTTGTTGTTAATTTAACCAAAGTCAAGAGCACCTGGCACACACGGTGGTGGAGGCCTCTGAGCCGTGGGGTGGGGAGGGTGGGGAGGGCAGGCCCTGGAGCGCGAGACACAGGCTCCATGAATTCGCTGAGCACGTGGTGGAGAGTCGTTCAGCGCAGTCCAGCGCTTACGCTTTTCCACCTCCTCGATTTCTGTGATTTTCTGAACTCCAGCTGTTCCTGTTCTTACCATCTGCTCCGGGGACCCTGGGCCTGCATGTTTACGGGATCCCACCCTGTCCTCTCACGGCTCCTGCTCTGGAAGTAACACAGCCTTGTAGCGGCTTCTGTGGCTCCTGCTTTGCTATTGCCGCTTCACCGCCGGGAGGACTGGAGCCACGTCTCTAACGACGGATGGGACCATCGCCTGCATGTCTGCAGACATGAGACATGTCCGGTCTATGCCCAGCCCATGCTGCACATGTAACACTTTTAATTTTTAATTAAGTCATAGATAGGCTCTATGCCCTGTCAGACAGACACTGAAGAGGGCCTAGCACTGAAGGGCCTGGTGGATGGACCCAAGTTAACTCCCGTTTTTGGATCCGTTTGACGCAGACGTTCCTGTCCAGGTGTGATATGAGGTTACGGAGACAGGCTGCACTTAAATATATCCCATCTAGATGAAATCAAGGAAGGCAAAGTCAGATCTCCCAGGATGACTGTTTTTTTCTGTGGCCTTCATACTATTGATAATTAGGGGAGTCCCTAATCTTGTTTCCATTTGCCGGAAATATTTCTTCTCATTTTTATGGTGTTCTTTTGCATAATCTTCATTTAGGCCAAATATGAAAGAAGAAATTATTCTGACATGGTTAAAAGGTGAGGCTGACTGCGTTCAGTGCTACTGTGATCGGTATGAGGGCCACAAACAACGAGGCTTTGCGGTGGGAGGGGGATGGGGCTCAACTCCAAATATAAGAAGGAAAGTGTAAACTTCCTGCCAAGGAGCAGGTGGGGGCCAGTGGATGGACAGTTACTAAGAGGAAACATCAGGGATAAAGGGGCTTCTGGCCAAACTTTCTCTTGCTGAAGGCAGGCCAGGTGGCCAGACAACCTCTGGGGGAGGTGGGGCTGAGAAAGGTGATCAGACATTGAGGGTTGGAGGATCCTGGCTGCAAGTGGGTGATGCAAACACACCTGGAAATGTGAATGTCAAGGCCTGTTTGCGGAGAGAATTCAGAGGAGCTGGACTAGAGTTTGGTCCAGAAAGAGACAAGCAGTGATTACACACTATTCTCAGTGTTTCCATGTCCTAACTCGATATGAGAACCATTGTAAGTGGAAATAAAAAGATGAATGCAAACCTTCTCTTTCTGGTAAGAAACTCCTGAGTGATACCTTTGCAGCGAATCACACAAGAGCATCACTGAGCTGTGAGGCTGGCCTGGGGGTGGGGCTGGGCTGGTGGCATCAACGCAGTCGTGTGGCCAACTAACCACTTTAGTGTTTGTGTTTCAAGCTGCCGCCAGAAAACAGGGAGATGCAGTGGCAAACCCGCTTCATGGGGCTGGAGAGAGTCAGGACCGTCACCCTGCAGAGGCTCGCTACTTTCTAGAGGTTCCCTACTTCCTAGAAACGCAACCACGTGCCCAGTTAAAGTGAGCGCTAGGAGCCTCGCTCTCTCTCTTTTTTTACTTTCCTAATTTGTAATATGGGACATGATTTACAGAGGAAAAAAATAATTGTACTGCAAATTAGGGCAGTTAAATGTGGACCCACTTTGCCTAGTTCAGTGGAACCTTGGCCAGGGTGTGGACTGTCACCTGGACGAAGGGGCGGGATGCCGCTTCCTGCAGAGACTGGGAGAGCTTTGCTTCTACGACTAATACTGTATAGAACTTGAATCCTCAGTTCCTTCATCTGTGTAGCAGGAATTTCACAAAATTTGGATGGCACCTTTAGAGACTTTTATGGTGATGAAATATAATGAGAAATATTTTTTTAAAACTCTTGAAACAATAAAAATCATTAAGGACTCTGTAAAGATGACATAATAACCTCTCCGAGAATAAGTGGTGCTTCAGGACCTTTGCTTCCAATCGCATTACCCTTCATCAAACACCTTGGGAACCTCTCACCTGACCTGCCTTCAGAACGTCACAGCCATACAGGTCTCATTACCTGTACAGCAACATCTCGTTTTTAATCAATATTTCCTAATTCTGTGAGTGGCATCAATGACTAGGCTTGGTGCCAAACAAGTTTTGGTTATCTTAAGTAATCAAGTCTGCCTGCAAAGATAAAGCATTGCCAAGAATAAGCTGATTTTAAAGGTGCACCCGCAGCTCTTTGGTGATGAGGTGTAGACCCTCACAAAGAAGCGATGCTTTGGATGGAATGACATTCTTCTGCAACGTAAGGCTTCGTAGCCACACCATATGTTAATGGAAAGGAAAATAAAACAGGGACTCCCTTAACGTAGCTTTCCCTAAGCAGAAAGCCTTGACTGGAGTAAGGGAAGGTCTCCTGGTTCCTAACACATTTTCCATCTTCCCTAACTGCAAAGCTGTTAGACTCTGACTCTAAGGCCCGTGGGGAGGGCCCGGGCCAGGCCCGCGTCATGTTACCGCCGACTGTCTGGGGAAGGGTCTGTCTGGCGGCTCCACACGCCACACGGTCGTGTCGAGTGTAGACTCCACAGACACATACAGGCGCCAAGCACACTCACGTCTGGTTAGCAGATCGGAGTCAGCCTTTACCAACTTTGCGTTAAATGTGCCTATAAATACACAGAAAGGTGAAAAGTCATAACGTCACTAAAAATGAACGTTGAAAGCCTCTGGCTGTAACGCAGTTGGAGGTGGATGAAGTCTGGTTGCCCGAGTTTGCTTCACCGTATGAAGCAGCCAGTGGGCAGCAGGAGGAAACGGTTTTTCTCTTCCCCTTTGTCTGATCCTCAGAAACACTGGGCTGGCACAGCCAGAAATCTGGGGAGCCAGACCTTCACTACCTCGGGGTTAACAACATCATAGTTTGCCATGGACACTAATTGACTTAGAATGTCAAAAAAAAAAAAAAAAGATTCCAAGAAGTCAGAGAAAAATCTCAACTCAGCCCAGCAGAGGCACCCAGATAGATATGGGTCAGACTGCGTCTTCCCGAATCCACCCGAGGAGGGTTCAGCCAGCGCCGGAGGCTCAGGGAGAGGAGCCGAACGTAACCTTCACATCTCGTCTGTCGCCAAATATCAGGTGTGGGTGGACCTCTCCTTTCTGAGGTGGGGAACTAGGAAGGTCAGACAAACAATACAGACGAGAAGGGGAAATCATACTAGAAATGCAGAAGAAGGACATGACTGTAAAAATATAGGATGAGATCAAAGAGGTGAGATGAGGGGGCTAACAAAACTAAAATTGAAAATTACAGAAATGTGATCCAGAGGAATCGAGGAAAATTTGGGAAGCTCCCCCAGAAGGCAGAGGAAGGGGTCCCAGAGGAAGACGGAGGATGGCAGATGGTCCTCACATCTGAGAACGTAAGTGCTCCTCACGGAAGAACCAGAGTGATGGGAAGAGAGGCAGTCACCAAAGACACCATGAAAGATGCCTACGCAGCTAAGACGTGAATATGCAGATTAAAGGGTTTTCATACTCCAGGGAAACTAACAAAACACCTGAAAACATTCTGATAGACTCTTAGAGATCTATGAAAAAAGAAATGCCACAACAATCCAGTTATAAGCAAATAAGTTTTGAGAGACGACACAAATTTATGCTGATCTCAGATTTCTCTGCTGTTCTGGGTCTAATGGTATTTAATACCTCAATGTGTTTTTAACAACCAATATCTTCTTGATTAAAGCACATCTTCTACTTGAATATACCAATTCAAAAATTCAAAAAATTAAAAACAATTCAAAATTAAAAGCTTAACATGTAAGAAGATGATCTCTACAACCAATTCATCCATAGCCAGTCCTAAACTACTATCAATTTGACTATGAATTTGAATGCAAATATGAAAAGTAATTATTAAGTGATAAAAATAATATAAAATAAAATAAATATTAGGTGAGTATTTCATAGAATTATGAACATTGGGTAAATCTTTTAAGGAAAATTAAAAACAAAGGTAGCAGACTTCCCTAGTGGCATAGTGGTTAAGAATCCACCTGCAAATGCAGGGGACACGGGTTCGAGCCCTGGTCCAGGAAGATCCGACATGCCGCGGTACAACTAAGCCCGTGTGCCACAGCTACTGAGCCTGCGTGCCACAACTACTGAAGCCCACGCGCCTAGAGCCCGTGCTCTGCAACAAGAGCAGCCACCGCAATGAGAAGCCCGTGACTGCAGCGAAGAGTAGCCCCCACTCGCCACAACTAGAGAAAGCCCATGCACAGCAACGAAGACCCAACACAGCCAAAAATATAAAATTTAAATAAATTAAAAAAAAAGATTCTTTCTTAAAACAAAAACCAAACAAACAAAAACAAAGGTAGCACCCATCACAAATGATGAAACAAAGAGAACATTTAAGATATGGGAACACAAACATGCTACATGTCTGGAACAGGAAACTAAACATGAGAAACTTTCAAAATCACCATCAGTTTGGGGAGACCTGAATTGATTAGATTTAAGCTTCATGCGGGTAGAGACTGAACCCACTTCATTCCTTTCTGTTTCTTCAGCACCTTGCCTAATGCCTCACATGTGGTAAATGCTTAATATTTTTTAAAGGAATGAATTTAATTCTAACAGAAAGATCAATGAGCTTCTTTTCTGAGAGGGGAGCATCTAATAAAATAATTCTACAGTTCACATATAAGGAGAAATGTTCAAAAATGGCCAAGATGGTTTTAAAAGGAAGATTAATGAGAGGGGATTTATACCAGAAGTTGCTCATGATACAGTACAGACTTCACTGGTGTAACAATCAGTAGGTCTACAAGTGATGGACAGCCTTACATCACAATGGTTACATGAAAACAGAACAGTTTATGCAAGAATTTAAGTTAGCAGGAGGAAAGAAATCATAAAGATCAGATCAGAAATAAGTGAAAAAGAAATGATAGCAAAGATCAACATAACTGAAAGCTGGTTCTTAAGATACACAAAATTGATAAACCATTAGCCAGACTTATCAAGGAAAAAAGGGAGAAGACTCAAATCAACAGAATTAGAAATGAAAGAGGAGAAGTAACAACTGACACTGCAGAAATACAAAGGATCATGAGAGATTACTACAAGCAACTCTATGCCAATAAAATGGACAACCTGGAAGAAACGGACAAACTCTTAGAAATGCACAACCTGCCAAGACTGAACCAGAAAGAAATAGAAAATATGAACAGACCAATCACAAGCACTGAAATTGAAACTGTGATTAAAAATCATCCAACAAACAAAAGCCCAGGACCAGATGGCTTCACAGGCAAATTCTATCAAACATTTAGAGAAGGGCTAACCTATCCTTCTCAAACTCTTCCAAAATATAGCAGAGGGAGGAACACTCCCAAACTCATTCTACGAGGCCACCATCACTCTGATACCAGAACCCGACAAAGATGTCACAAAGAAAGAAAACTACAGGCCAATATCACTGATGAACATAGATGCAAAAATCCTCAACAAAATACTAGCAAACAGAATCCAACAGCACATTAAAAGGATCATACAGTATGATCAAGAGGGGTTTACCCCAGGAATGCAAGGGTTCTTCAATATACGCAAATCAATCAACGTGATACACCATATTAACAAATCGAAGGAGAAAAACCATATGATCATCTCAATAGATGCAGAGAAAGCTTTCGACAAAATTCAACACCCATTTATGATAAAAACCCTCCAGAACGTAGGCACAGATGGAACTTTCTTCAACATAATAAAGGCCATATATGACAAAGCCACAGCCAACATCATCTTCAATGGTGAAAAACTGAAACCATTTCCACTAAGATCAGGAACAAGACAAGGTTGTCCACTCTCACCACTCTTATTCAACATACTTTTGGAAATTTTAGCCAGAGCAATCAGAGAAGAAAAAGAAATAAAAGGAATCCAAATCGTAAAAGAAGAAGTAAAGCTGTCACTGTTTGCAGATGACATGATACTATACATAGAGAATCCTAAAGATGCTATTAGAAAACTACTAGAGCTAATCAATGAATTTGGTAAAGTAGCAGGATACAGAATTAATGGACAGAAATCTCTTGCATTCTTATACACTAATGATGAAAAATCTGGAAGTGAAATTAAGAAAACACTCCCATTTATCACTGTAACAGAATAAAATATCTAGGAATAAACCTACCTTAGGAAACAAAAGACCTGTATGCAGAAAATTTTAAGATACTGATGAAAGAAATTAAAGATGATACAAATAGATGGAGAGATATACCATGTTCTTGGATTGGAAGAATCAACATTGTGAAAATGACTCTACTACGCAAAGCAATCTACAGATTCAATGTGATCCCTATCAAACTACCACTGGCATTTTTAACACAAGTAGAATAAAAAATTTCACAATTTGTATGGAAACACAAAAGACCCCGAATAGCCAAAGCAATATTGAGGAAAAAAAAAAAACGGAGCTGGAGGAATCAGGCTCCCTGACTTCAGACTATACTACAAAGCTACAGTAATCAAGACAGTATGGTACAGGCACAAAAACAGAGATATAGATCAATGGAACAGGATAGAAAGCCCAGAGATTAAACCCAAGCACATATGGTCACCTTATCTTTGATAAAGGAGGCAAGAATATACAGTGGAGAAAAGACAGCCTCTTCAATAAGTGGTGCTGGGAAAACTGGACAGCTACATGTAAAAGAATGAAATTAGAACACTCCCTAACACCATACACAAAAATAAACTCAAAATGGATTAAAGACCTAAATGTAAGGCCAGACACCATCAAACTCTTAGCGGAAAACATAGGCAGAACACTCTAAGACATAAATCACAGTAAGATCCTTTTTGTCCCACCTCCTAGAGAAATGGAAATAAAAACAAAAATAAACAAATGGGACCTAATGAAACTTAAAAGCTTTTGCACAGCAAAGGAAACCATAAACAAGACCAAAAGACAACCCTCAGAATGGAAGAAAATATTTGCAAATGAAGCAACTGACAAAGGATTAGTCTCCAAAACATACAAGCAACTCACGCAGCTCAATATCAAAAAAACAAACAACCCACTCCAAAAATGGGCAGAAGACCTAAATAGATATTTCTCCACAGAAGATATACAGATTGCCAACAAACACATGAAAGAATGCTCAACATCATTAATCGTTAGAGACATGCAAATCAAAACTACAATGAGATATCATCTCACACCAGTTAGAATGGCCATCATCAAAAAGTCTACAAACTATAAATGCTGGAGAGGGTGTGGAGAAAAGGGAACACTTGTGCACTGTTGGTGGGAATGTAAATTGATACAGCCACTATGGAGAACAGTATGGAGTTACTTAAAAAACTACAAATAGAACTACCATACGACCCAGCAATCCCACTACTGGGCATATACCCTGAGAAAACCATAATTCAAAAAGAGTCATGTACCACAATGTTCATTGCAGCTCTATTTACAATAGCCAGGAGATGGAAGCAACCTAAGTGTCCATCATCGGATGAATGGATAAAGAAGATGTGGCACATATATACAATGGAATATTACTCAGCCATAAAAAGGAACGAAACTGAGTTATTTGTAGTGAGGTGGATGGACCTAGAGACTGTCATACAGAGTGAAGTAAGTCAGAAAGAGAAAAACAAATACCGTATGCTAACACATATATATGGAATCTAAAAAAAAAAGAAAATGGTCAGAAGAACCTAGGGGCAAGATGGGAGTAAAGATGCAGACCTACTAGAGAATGGACTTGAGGATAGGGGGAGGGGGAAGTGTAAGCTGGGACAAAGTGAGAGAATGGCGTGGACATATATACACTACCAAACGTAAAACTGATAGGTAGTGGGAAGCAGCTGCATAGCACGGAGAGATCAGCTTGGTGCTTTGTGACCACCTCGTGGGGTGGGATAGGTAGGGTGGGAGGGATGGAGATGCAAGAGGGAAGAGATATGGGGACATATGTATAACTGATTTACTTTGTTATAAAGCAGAAACTGACACACCATTGTAAAGGAATTATACTCTAATAAAGATGTTTAAAAAATTAAAAAAATAAATAATAGAATTTAATATTTAATAAAATTGTCAACCCAAATCATTGGGGAAAGGAAGACTTAATAAATGGTGCTGGGAAGATGACTTACTAAAAAACAAAAAAGCAAATAAAGAACAAGTGTGTGTTTCTAGAAAAAAGTGTCATAGGAAAATTTATCAAAATACCCACACTACTTACCAATGGGTAGTGGAATGGCAAGTGATTATTATTTCCTATAGTGCAGAGATGACCTTTTAAATAAGAAGAAGGTTATTAAGGGTAACTGAAAGTTTCCAATTTCAGTTGGTGGGTTTATCACATTTATTTATGTCTTCTCTCTCCAGAAACATAACTGCAGTGATAATGAAGGAGTAAAATAGGTATATACCCACACTAATAAAGATAACAGGAAAGGTTTCACCACGTTTCTAGAAGACAGGATGCAGACATAAGAGTAACGAGGGACGACCCTGGTTGAAAAGCAGCAGCTCAAGATATCTGCAGAGTTAACCCCAGAGAAATCTGGGGGACCTGGAGGTCGAGGTGCAACACAGTGTGGGATTGGGAAATGTGCTTGGACAGGAGCATCATCTGAGAGTCTCTGGATGAGACAGATGACGAATGAAAAAGACAGAGAAACCCTACCCACATTTAGATATGTTACTTCATCCTAAAAGCTTGTAGGGAAAAAAAAGTACATGATTCACAGAGGAACGAGTGTCAGATAAACATCAGGTTTGTCATCAGCAACACCGAATGCGAGATGGAATTATACCAATTGAGGGACAATGATTTTCAAACTACAATTCTACACATAAGTAAAATTTTCAACAGATGTAAGCAAAAGAGACATTTTAAAATATTTAAGAACTCAGAAAGTTTACTTCCCATGGTTCTTCATTGGGAAAGTGCCTGGAGGATGTACTCCATACAAAGTAGAAGTAAATCAAGAAAGAAGATCACATGAGATCTAAGAAACAGTGGCTCCAACGTGGGACAGGAGTAACAGGGAGTCTCAGGGTGGCACTAGTGCAGATGTTATAAAGAATAACTAGTCCAGACTAGAGTCAGGGCAGTGGAGTGGACTTGGAGAGACAGATTTGGAGAAAAAGCCAATGCAAGAGAAAACCTGATAGAGTGTGGGGAAAAAAAAGTGAGAGTGTGATAAAATCAAATAGTTCATGTAAAACATAAAAACAACTAAAAACTCCAGGAAGAACAAAAAGCTCAACAAAAAAGAGACACAATCAGAGGATGCTACTTAGCTCTACCAAGAGAGTTAATTACTTAAGATAAAGTCAATGCTATTTATTGATTTTAGTGTTTTAGAATCAACCTCTAGATAAATAAGGAATATTTAGTTATCGTTTCAGGGCAGGATGCAAATGCCATCAACTTCAATGATATAAAAATTATAAAAAAGACTGAAGCTTCTAGGTGGGAGAGACAGGGAAGACACCTGTAGGAAAGGGCAGGACTTCTAGATCCATCTTACAAATTGGGGAGCTACAAATTCTTGCCTGTAGTTAACGTGATATGAGAGAAACTTGTAAGAGTATTATTTAAGTTTATAAAGGTAACCCATAGAGGAAATAAAATGCATACACACACACACACATACACACTGCCACCTGCAAGAAGCATGGATGGATATGGGAGAGCCATCTCCACGGGTCCTGTGTGGCCTGGGTACACCCAGGCAGCAGGCACCCCGTGTTGTCACCCACACTCGGGGAGGCGGGGCCTGTCCAGGGAGAAATGATCAGAGCAGAAACGGTGGCACTGGGTATCTGTTGAAAAATCTGCCAAAGCTCACGGCACTGGAGGGGAAACGGTCTCTGCACCCCACATTTAATTACTGGAGTTGGTGGTCCACAGATGGGGTCCCCAGACCAGCACCCCCTGGGAAGTACTGGAAATACAAATTCTCAGGCCTCCCCCCAGACTCACTGAATCTGAAGCTCTGGGTGGCGCTGAGCCACCTGTGGTCTAACGAGGCCCCCAGCTGATCCTAATGGTGTCCCAGTTTGAGAACCTCCAAACTAAGTGACCCAAGTGATGCCTGGTGGGCAGACCACATGAGGACACTCCACGTGCCACGTAATCACAGATCTCTAACCCTACCTCCATCTCTGCCCTCACTAGATGTTCGAATTCGTAGGCAGATAAGGTGCTTTAGAATAAAGGGAAGTTTGGCCGCAGTTAAAGGAGAGGAGAAAATAGGATTTGAAGTAGAATAATCTCAGGTGAGACGGGGCTGCGCTTTGAGAGACACAAGGATTGATCCAATGTTGAGATGAAGTGAGATACAGAAGCATTTTGATAATCACAGAAAATAGATAATTATATTTTGAGAATTGTAAAAGGTGCATTTAAAGAGAACATGAAACCAAACAACAGGAAGCCAAGATGCCTGGAAGAAATGCTACCAATTTTCTCTTTATTCTAAAGCTCTTTATGTGCCCATAAATACCTTCATTCATTCAAAGAGCATTTATTTAGTCTGGGCTCTGTGTGGACACAGTTCCAGGTGCTGGAAGGCAGAGGCCCAAAGCCTGGTCATAGGGGAACTCACAGTTTGTGGGGAGACAGACACAGAACCCACAAATTTCAGTACAGGGTGAGGACCGCCCTGATAGACGGCAGCAGGGTCATGCCGAGCCTGCGGGCACGTGGGAACAGCGGCTGCTGAAAAGCACAGCTTGCCTGAGGAAATATTACAACCTTCTTACGCATCTCCAGCCAAAGATGCCTTCAAATCAAAATACAGTAAGTCCTCCCGAGCAGTATATGAATTTTTTATTAGTCCATTTGTTTGCCATAAAATATTAATAGAGCACTGCTTCTCTCGCAGGGATTAATGTGCCGTCACTTCTTGGTTTTCCAAATTCTGGCAAAGGTTCTAACAGTTGTGTGGCAATAAAGGGCAAGGGAGCGAAAGGCCTGCTTATCTAGTGAAATAAAAAGCCTGCGATTAACGTTGGCATTTTCCAGTGATGTTTATTCCATGGATTAAGCTGGAGCAGAAAAATACTCTGAGAGGGAAATTAAAAACAAAATGATGTTCTTTAATAGAAGGCATCGTTGAACAAACTGAAGTGACACCAAATACCAAATGCTGCTGGGATCAAGTGTATGGCTCCACACCTGAGATGCGCTCGGAGCAGCCACAGAATTGTACAAAAATATCTGCAGGCAGATTGCACTTTGCACTTTGCACAAGAATGGTGTGACTGTAAAACAAGTCACTATTTGATGTATATTTCCATAATTTCACTTTCAACGCAGGAAGAGGCCATGTGACCTTTCCCTTCTGTCTGAGGTGAGGCTACCATGCAGAGCCAGATATCGGGATGAGGAATGAGAGGGGGTGTCGTCCAAGGGACTGTGGAGGCCTTACTCAGCAGTTTGCATGCTTCGAACATGAAGGGAATCCTCTGAACTGGAGAAGTGTAGATAAATCTCAAGGCACCCCTTCTCCAGCCTGTCATTTCCACACACTCAGCACCCGTCCACCTCTTTGTTCATCCGTCTGTCCCTCCACCCATCCATCCTCCATCCATCCACCCACCCACATACCTGACCTGTCCACTCGGTAGAATATAAATTAAGCACCTGCTGGGCACCAAGACTCCCGGTGCCACTTGGGGAGACGCTGGATGCCATCCCTGTGCCTCTGCGGGCCCCCTGCATCTCTCCCACCCTGTTCTGTGCTGGGGAGGGGCGAGCTCACCTGCACAGGTGGCTTCACGGGGCTCTGGCTGCCCCGTGGACGCACCAGCAGGAGCTCAAAGCATGGGAGAAAGGGAGGGCGGGTACTGATTCCACTGCTTCCTGCACACGGTCCAGCTGCCGCTGTCGGCCTGCTCCACGGGGCTCTGTGTCCCTGAGATCTGGGCGCTCCTACTTCCCTTGCCCCTCCTGACCTGGGACAGGAGCAGAGACCCAGGCACTGCAGTGCCTGCTGGGCTTCCTCCTCCACCCCCTTTCTGCACAGAGCCTTGGTTAGATGCTGTGGGAATCAATCCCTTCGTTTCCTGCTGGGACACTGACAGTACAGAGAGAGAGGCCACAGCCGCCCCCTGACCACAGCTGTCCTTGCCCGGAGTGCTTCACTTGAGGTGGAAGCAACAGCTGAGGTGTCCACGTGCCCAGGTAACATCCTGAGCCCTGAGGGACTCCGAGCCAGAAGGGTCCTGAGATGCCAAGGGACCGGGTCCCTCCTTTTGCAGACAAGGAACCTGAGGAGTGGCCTCTGGGCACAGGCAGGTCAGGCAGTCGCCCAGTCCTCCGCAGGGCTGGCCGGCCCCGCTAGGTACTCTCTCCACGACACCACTTTCTCAGCGAGGGTGCCTGCAGCGGGGCTACACTGAGCTCTGCGAGGCCTGCCGCCAAGCCCCATGTGGAGAGACACTCGGCTTCTCTCTGCAACGCGTACCTTGTCCACATCCCTCCCCTCAGAGCCCACCACCTCCACCCTCGCCCTGTGCTGGCTACGGGACGATCACCTCCCCCAGGCCCAATGCCCCATCTCAGACCCGCCCCCCCCCCCCCCCCCCCGCAGTGCCATCCCCGTCACATAGCCAACCGAGGGCTCCTTTGCCTGCTGCACACCCTGCGCCAGACCTGTCAGGCCCCTCTACTCCCTTCAGGTCCCTGAGCTCTGCTCACACCAAGCCTGAGCAAGCGCACCCCCGAACATGGACTGCACCCCTACAGCTTCTCCTGGGGACCAGCTGACCACAGGGGGACGCTTCCCTGCGCCACCCCACTGGTCATTTCCCCCGCTTGTCCAGCTTCCCCTCCCGAGGTTCAGCCCACCCCTGTGACCCTCCTTCTTCACCCTACGAAAGAAAACCTGCTCCTGTTTGATTGTGAGATGCTCACAGATTTCCAAGATCGGTGCGTTCTCCCTATCACAGTGGGCCCTCTTCTGAGTCCTTCTGCCTAGCAAAGTCCAGATTGTGTTTGGACACAGTCACACTTCAGTATGTTGATGCTCCCAGGTGAAGGGCCGTAAGCCCTGATAGTCAGTGCTTTAGACAGCACGTGGGCTTTTGTCCCTCAAATGACAACCGGGGGGCGGCCGCCTGTGTGTGTGCAGGGATCCCTACGAGTTGCTGTCACAGACGCATGACTCACTGGGAAGGAAAGAACCATGTCGGGCGGCACTCTGAAGATTTCAGGCTAAGACAGAAGAACCAGGAGAAGGGACGGGTCCACTAGAGACCATTTGTAATTCAGCTCAAAAGACCCAGTGACGCAGTTATTCTCTGACTTGTAATCAGACCCTGGGGAGAGGGGAGAAAAGATTTATCCAAAAGCCCGGCAGTAGGGATGGGAAGAACTCAGTCCCCAGGAGACCCCACCCGCCAAAGGTGAAGGAAGCTGTCTTCCGTCCACTCATCAGTCTTCAGGGGCAGGACTGTATCCCGTTCCTCCTCGAATGTCTAGCTCAGAGCGCTAGTTCTGAGAATGAGGTACAAGTGGACACAGCTGGTGGTGGGAAAGGGTCTGCTCACAGAGATCCTGGGAGCTGGGAGAGCTTGAACGGGCAGAGCAGAAACAAATGGCACTCCAGAGGACAGCAGATTTGGCAACCCGGATTCCAGGCCTGGCCGTGCAGAATCAGCATGACTCTGAGCAAGTCACCTGCCTGCTGGGGGTCCCCTTGCCTCCTCTGTGAATTGTGGAGGAAACGGAAGGGAAACAAGGGCAACTTTCAGAGCCCTTCCAGCCCGAGTCCCAGCAACAGGCAGCCCTTTGGAGGACAGGTGTGAGGGACTGGCCTGCTCGGGGGGCAGGTGTGAACCCCACTCGTTCATGCCTCAGTGCAGGCTGACACATTTCAAAACAAGGCGGCAGGCGAATTTGCCAAATCCCACTCTCCTGCAGCTGCCATCCACTCTGTGTGGATTTGCCAACTGCGGTCCATGGGGGAAACCTGTACCTGTCACTACGCCCTCTGAGTTTACTGTCATCTGGCTCACCCAGCCTTGTGACAGGGCCTGAAAATCCTGTCCGGTGTGTTGCTGACGTCTTCAAATGTCAACACAGTTCTGCTGGCTGATAGAGCTTGTTGGCTAATGGAGGGGTCTTACGGGGACGGGAAGGCAGAGGCACGGTTTATTTTTCTGATGTCTCCTGCTCTGTGTAAGTCTGCCAAACACTAATCATTCCTTGCATATCTAGTTACAGTGTCTTCAGAACAATGTGGCTGCCCCTTCAAACACAGACCACAACAATGCAGGACATGTGTTCTTCACCAGAAATTGATTTATCTGGACATCCAAGATCAGATTTCCAGGCTTCTGAAGCACTGGACATTTTGACTGATGAGAACGTGGAAGCCTGTGATCAACAGTAACATTGAGAATTCCCTTTTCAATGCATCAACAGAATAAAGATCCGGCATTTCTCCAGACTGGAGCTTCCATGTTTCTGCCGTCACCACAAAGAGCTTCTTGCCCTCATGGATAATAAAAAGCACACCCTGATCTGATACCGTCAACACAAAAGCTGTCTGGTGGAGCCAATCCCCTTCAACTGCTTCCTAAGATGAACTTATTTGAATATTTCGGTACCCAGGTCATTACTTTAACACATGAGGTAGAAACAGAGTGAGGTCTAGCTCTGTGGGCATTAGAGATCATTTATGCATTTGTAATTCATCCCTCAAACACTTTCAAATAAATTTGGAAATCAAATTCAGTAAAACAAATATCTTCCCACAGACTTTAATATAAAGACAAAAGGCTAGATTAGAAATACGTCAGTAGGATGGCAAATTCAGGGATGGAGGTTGGGGACAGTATCTTTAATTTGTAAATGAGTTTCCACACACTAGGAGCCCCTTCGCGGGTGGAGACTACGGGGGGCGGAGGGGGAAGCTTCGGAGCCGCGGAGGAGAGCGCAACCACAGGGGTGCGGGGGACAAAGCGGAGAGATTCCCGCACAGAGGATCGGTGCCGACCGGCACTCACCAGCCCGAGAGGCTTGTCTGCTCCCCCGCCGGGGCGGGCGGGCCTGGGAGCTGAGGCTCGGGCTTCGGTCGGAGCGCAGGGAGAGGACGGCGTGAACACAGCCTGCAGGGGGTTAGTGCGCCACGGCTGGCCAGAAGGGAGTCCGGGGAAAAGTCTGCACCTGCCGAAGAGGCAAGAGACTTTTTCTTCCCTCTTTGTTTCCTGGTGCGCGAGGAGAGGGGATTAAGAACGCTGCTTAAAGGAGCTCCTGAGACGGGCGCGAGCCGTGGCTAACAGCGCGGACCCCAGAGACGGGCATGAGACGCTAAGGCTGCTGCTGCCGCCACCAAGAAGCCTGTGTGCGAACACAGGTCACTCTCCACACCCCCCTTCCGGAGCCTCTGCAGCCCGCCACCGCCAGGGTCCCGGGATCCAGGGACAACTCACCCGAGAGAACGCACAGCGGGCCTCAGGCTGGTGCAACGTCATGCCGGCCTCTGCCACCGCAGGCCCGCCCCGCACGCCGTGCCCCTCCCTCCCCGCGGCCTGAGTGAGCCAGAGCCCCCGAATCAGCGGCTCCTTTAACCCCGTCCTACCTGAGCGAAGAACAGACGCCCTCAGGCGACCTACACGCAGAGGCGGGGCCAAATCCAAAGCTGAGCCCCTGGAGCTATGAGAACAAAGAAGAGAAAGGGAAATCTCTCCCAGCAACCTCAGGAGCAGCGGATTAAAGCTCCACAATCAACTTGATGCACCTGCATCTGTGGAATACCTGAATAGACAACGAATCATCCCAAATTGAGGAGGTGGATTTTGAGAGCAAGATTTATTATTTTTTCCCCTTTTCCTCTTTTTGTGAGTGTGTATGTGTATGCTTCTGTGTGAGATTTTGTCTGTATAGCTTTGCTTTTACCATTTGTCCCAGGGTTCTGTCTGTCCCTTTTTTTTAAAATTACTTAAATTTTTTTTCTTAATTATTATTTTTTATTTTAATAACTTTATTTTATTGTCCTCTTTCGTTCTTTTTTTTCCTCCCTTTTATTCTGAGCCGTGTGGAGGACAGGCTCTTGGTGCTCCAGCCAGGTGTCAGGGCTGTGCCTCTGAGGTGGGAGAGCCAACTTCAGGACACTGGTCCACAAGAGACCTCCCAGCTCCACGTAATATCAAACGGCAAAAATCTCCCAGAGATCTTCCATTTCAACGCCAAGACCCAGCTCCACTCGATGACTAGCAATCTACAGTGCTGGACACCCTATGCCAAACAACTAGCAAGACAGTAACACAATCCCAGCCATTAGCACAGAGGCTGCCTAAAATCATAAGGCCACAGACACCCCAAAACACACCACTAGACATGGACCTGCCCACCAGAAAAACAAGATCCAGCCTCATCCACCAGAACACAGGCACTAGTCCCCTCCACCAGGAAGCCTACACAACCCACTGAACCAACTTTAGCCACTGCGGACAGATGCCAAAAACAACGGGAACTACGAACCTGCAGCCTACGAAAAGAAGACCCCAAACACAGTAAGATAAGCAAAATGAGAAGACAGAAAAACACACAGCAGATGAAGGAGCAAGATAAAAACCCACCAGACCTAACAAATGAAGAGGAAATAGGCAGTCTACCTGAAAAAGAATTCAGAATAATGATAGTAAAGATGATCCAAAATCTTGGAAATAGAATTGAGAAAATGCAAGAAACATTTAACAAGGACCTAGAAGAACTAAAGATGAAATAAGCAACGACGAACAACACAATAAATGAAATAAAAAATACTCTAGGTGGGATCAATAGCAGAATAACTGAGGCAGAAGAACGGATAAGTGACCTGGAAGATAAAATAGTGGAAATAACTACTGCAGAGCAGAATAAAGAAAAAAGAAAGAAAAGAATTGAGGACAGTCTCAGAGGCCTCTGGGACAATAAATGCTAAACCAACATTCGAATTATAGGCGTTCCAGAAGAAGAAGAGAAAAAGAAAGGGACTGAGAAAATATTTGAAGAGATTATAGTTGAAAACTTCCCTAATATGGGAAAGGAAATTGTTAATCAAGTCCAGGAAGCACAGAGAGTCCCATACAGGATAAATCCAAGGAGAAACACGCCAAGACACATATTAATCAAACTATCAAAAATTAAATACAAAGAACAAATATTAAAAGCAGAAAGGGAAAAACAACAAGTAACACACAAGGGAATCCCCATAAGGTTAACAGCTGATCTTTCAGCAGAAACTCTGCAAACCAGAAGGGAGTGGCAAGACATATTTAAAGTGATGAAAGAGAAAAACCTACAAACAGGTTTACTTTACCCAGCAAGGATCTCATTCAGATTTGACAGAGAAATTAAAAGCTTTACAGACAAGCAAAAGCTAAGAGAATTCAGCACCACCAAACCACCTTTACAACAAATGCTAAAGGAACTTCTCTAGGCAGGAAACACAAGAGAAGGAAAAGACCTACAATAACAAACCCAAAACAATTAAAGAAAATGGGAATAGGAAAATACTATTGATAATTACCTTAAATGTAAATGGATTAAGTGCTCCAACCAAAAGACATAGACTGGCTTAATGGATACAAAAACAAGACCCATATGTATGCTGTCTACAAGAGACCCACTTCAGACCTAGGGACAGATACAGACTGAAAGTGAGGGGATGGAAAAAGATATTCCATGCAAATGGAAATCAAAAGAAAGCTGGAGTAGCAATTCTTATATCAGACAAAGTAGACTTTAAAACAAGGACTATTACAAGAGACAAAGAAGGACACTACATAATGATCAAGGGATCAATCCAAGAAGATATATCAATTGCAAATATTTATGCACCCAACATAGGATACATAAGGCAAATACTAACAGCCATAAAAGGAGAAATCGACAGGAACACAATCATAGTAGGGGACTTTAACACCCCACTTTCACCAATGAACAGATCATCCAAAATGAAAATAAATAAGGAAACACAAGCTTTAAATGATACATTAAACAAGATGGACTTAATTGATATGTATAGGACATTCCATCCAAAAACAACAGAATACACATTCTTCTCAAGTGCTCATGGGACATTCTCCAGGATAGATCATATCTTGGGTCACAAATCAAGCCTTGGTAAATTTAAGAAAATTGAAATCATATCAAGTATCTTTTCTGACCACAACGCTATGAGACTAGATATCAATTACAGGAAAAAATCTGTAAGAAATACAAACACATGGAGGCTAACCAATACACTACTTAATAACCAAGAGATCACTGAAGAAATCAAAGAGGAAATCAAAAAATACCTAGAAACAAATGACAATGAAAACACAACTACCCAAAACTTACGGGATGCAGCAAAAGCAGTTCTAAGAGGGAAGTTTATAGCTATACAAGCCTACCTTAAGAAACAAGAAACATCTCAAATAAACAACCTAAACTTACACCTAAAGCGATTAGAGAAAGAAGAAAAAAAACCCCAAAGTTAGCAGAAGGAAAGAAATCATAAAGATCAGATCAGAAATAAATGAAAAAGAAATGAAGGAAACGACAGCAAAGATCAATAAAACTAAAAGCTGGTTCTTTGAGAAGATAAACAGAATTGATAAACCATTAGCCAGACTTATGAAGAAAAAAGGGGAGAAGATTCAAATCAATAGAATTAGAAATGAAAAAGGAGAAGTAACAACTGACACTGCAGAAATACAAAGAATCATGAGAGATTACTACAAGCAACTTTATGCCAATAAAATGGACAACCTGGAAGAAACGGACAAATTATTAGAAATGCGCAACCTTCCGAGACTGAACCAGGAAGAATTAGAAAATATGAAGAGACCAATCACAAGCACTGAAATTGAAACTGTGATTAAAAATCTTCCAGCAAACAAAAGCCCAGGACTAGATGGCTTCACAGGAAAATTATATCAAACATTTAGAGAAGGGCTAACCTATCCTTCTCAAACTCTTCCAAAATATAGCAGAGGGAGGAACACTCCCAAACTCATTCTATGAGGCCACCATCACTCTGATACCAAAACCAGACAAAGATGTTACTAAAAAAGAAAACTACAGGCCAATAACACTGATGAACATAGATGCAAAAGTCTTCAACAAAATACTAGCAAACGAAATCTAACAGCACATTAAAAGGATCATACAGTATGATCAAGTGGGGTTTATCCCAGGAATGCAAGGATTCTTCAATATACGCAAATCAATCAACGTGATACACCATATTAACAAATTGAAGGAGAAAAACCATATGATCATCTCAATAGATGCAGAAAAAGCTTTCAACAAAATTCAACACCCATTTATGATAAGAACCCTGCAGAAAGTAGGCACAGAGGGAACTTTCCTCAACATAATAAAGGCCATATATGACAAACCTACAGCCAACCTCCTTCTCAGTGGTGAAAAACTGAAACCATTTCCACTAAGATCAGGAACAAGATATGGTTGCCCACTCTCACAACTATTATTTAACATAGTTTTGGAAGTTTTCGCCACAGCAATCAGAGAAGAAAAAGAAATGAAAGGAATCCAAATCGTAAAAGAAGAAGTAAAGCTGTCACTGTTTCCAGATGACATGATACTATACATAGAGACTCCTAAAGATGCTACCAGAAAACTACTAGAGCTAATCAATGAATTTGGTAAAGTAGCAGTATACAAAAAAATGCACAGAAATCTCCTGCATTCCTATACACAAATGATGAAAAATCTGAAAGTGAAATTAAGAAAACACTCCTGGGCTTCCCTTGTGGCGCAGTGGTTGAGAGTCTGCCTGCTGATGCAGGGGACACAGGTTCGTGCCCCGGTCAGGGAAGATCCCACATGCCGTGGAGCGGCTGGGCCCATGGACCATGGCTGCTGAGCCTGCGGGTCCGGAGCCTGTGCTCTGCAACGGGAGAGGCCACAGCAGTGAGAGGCCTGCGTACCGCAAAAAACCCGAAAACAACAACAACAGAACACTCCCATTTACCACTGCAACAGAAAGAATAAAACATCTAGGAATAAACCTACCTAAGGAAACAAACGGCCTGTATGCAGAAAATCTTAAGACACTGATGAAAGAAATTAAAGATGATACAAATAGATGAAGAGATATACCATGTTCTTGGATTGGAAGAATAAACATTGTGAAAATGACTCTACTACCCAAAGCAATCTACAGATTCAATGCAATCCCTATCAAACTACCACTGGCATTTTTCACTGAACTAGAATAAAAAAATTCACAACTTGTATGGAAACACAAAAGACCCCGAATAGCCAAAGCAATCTTCAGAAAGAGAAATGGAGCTGGAGGAATCAGGCTCCCTGACTTCAGACTATACTACAAAGCTACAGTAACCAGGACAGTATGGTACTGGCACAAAAACAGAAATATAGATCAGTGGAACAGGACAGAAAGCTCAGAGATAAACCCACGCACATATGGTCACCTTATCTTTGATAAAGGAGGCAAGAATATACAGTGGAGAAAAGACAGCCTCTTCAATAAGTGGTGCTGGGAAAATTGGACCAGTACATGTAAAAGTATGAAATTAGATCACTCCCTAACACCATACACTAAAATAAACTCAAAATGGATTAAAGACCTAAATGTAAGGCCAGACACTATCAAACTCTTAGAGGAAAACATAGGCAGAACACTCTATGACATAAATCACAGTAAGATCCTTTTTGACCCACCTCCTAGAGAAATGGAAATAAACACAAAAATAAACAAATGGTACCTGATGAAACTTAAATGCTTTTGCACAGCATAGGAAACCATAAACAAGATGAAAAGACAACCCTCAGAATGGGAGAAAATATTTGCAAATGAAGCAACTGACAAAGGATTAATCTCCAAAACATACAAGGAACTCACGCAGCTCAGTATCAAAAAAATAAACAGCCCAATCCAAAAATGGGCAGAAGACCTAAATAGACATTTCTCCAAAGAAGATATACAGATTGCCAACAAACACATGAAAGGTTGCTCAACATCACTAATCATTAGAGAAATGCGTATCAAAACTACAATGAGATATCATCTCACACAGGTCAGAATGGCCATCATCAAAAAATCTACAGGGCTTCCCTGGTGGCGCAGTGGTTGAGAGTCCACCTGCTGATGCAGGGGATGTGGGTTCGTGCCCCGGTCCGGGAGGATCCCATGTGCTGCGGAGCGGCTGGGCCCGTGAGCCATGGCTGCTGAGCCTGTGCGTCCGGAGCCTGTGCCCCGCAACAGGATAGGCCACGGCGGTGAGAGCCCCGTGTACCGCCAAAAAAAAAAAAAATCTACAAACAATAAATTCTGGAGAGGGTGTGGAGAAAAGGGAACCCTCTTGCACTGTTGGTGGGAATGTAAATTGATACAGCCACTATGGAGAACAGTATGGAGGTTCCTTAAAAAACTAAAAATAGAACTACCATTCGACCCAGCAATCCCACTACTGGGCATATACCCTGAGAAAACCATAATTCAAAGAGTCATGTACCAAAATGTTCATTGCAGCTCTATTTACAATAGCCAGGACATGCAAGCAACCTAAGTGTCCATCAACAGATGAATGGATAAAGAAGATGTGGCACATATATACAATGGAATATTACTCAGCCATAAAAAGGAACGAAACTGAGTTATTTGTAGTGAGATGGATGGACCTAGAGACTGTCATACAGAGTGAAGTAAGTCAGAAAGAGAAAAACAAATACCGTATGCTAACACATATATATGGAATCTAAAAAAAAAGAAAGAAAGTCATCAGAAGAATCTAGGGGCAAGACGGGAATAAAGATGCAGACCTACTAGAGAATGGACTTGAGGATAGGGGGAGGGGGAAAGGTAAGCTGGGACAAAGTGAGAGAGTGGCATGGACATATATACACTACCAAACGTAAAACAGATAGCTAGTGGGAAGCAGCCGCATCGCACAGGGAGATCAGCTTGGTGCTTTGTGACCACCTAGTGGGGTGGGATAGGGAGGGTGGGAGGGACGGAGATGCAAGAGGGAAGAGATATGGGGACATATGTATATGTATAACTGACTCACTTTGTTATAAAGCAGAAACTAACACTCCATTGTAAAGCAATTATACTGTAATAAAGATGTTAAAAAAAATTAAAAAATTGAAAATGAGACAGACCTTCCATCCCAGATGAAAACTACTGCTCCCGAGAAGGGCTTTTCCACATTGGCCACACTTCTGAATCACCTGAGGAGCTTTTAAAAAACCCCAAACCATGGCCACACCCCTGATGGAGGAAACTAGGAAGGAGAGACTTATAGAAATTGTCTTCTATCTTTGTGCCACCTGAAAGTTTCAGCACAAAGTGAAACACAGGAGATGTGAAAACTCTTGAACAATGGTATGAGTGTTGGGTTAGGTGTCCAGAATCTTGGGTTCAAGCCTTGGTTCTATCCCTAATTAAAAAAGCAACGATGGGCAAGTCAGGTGGTGGTGATGGTGGTTGTTGTGGTGATGGAAGTGGTGGTGATGGTGGTGGTGGTGATGGTGATGATGGTGGTGACGGTGATGGTGGTGACTGTGATGGTGGTGGAGGAGGTGATGGTGGTGGAGGAGATGATGGTGATGGTGTTGATGGTGGTGGTGATGGTGGTAGAGGAGGTGATGATGTTGTTGGTGGTGATGACGGTGGTGGTGGTGGTGGTGGTGGTGGTAGTGATGGTAGTGGTTGTGAGAATGGAGGTGGTGGTTAATTGTTGGTGGGGGTGGGGCTCACGTCATTAGGAATGAAGACCCTGTTTTTCTGTGATGTTTCCATTGCTCTGATGACCTGTCTTGTCCCTAATCCTGAATAAAGGCTTGCACTGGATCGAATATACCAGTCTCTCAGGGAGTCCATACTTCCTACAGACTGGGCAGAAAGAAGCTGCATTTCCTCTCGAGGTCAGAAGACGGTGCATCACGGGCGCTTGGAGGCAGCAGCGCCCCCGAGAGGGCAAGCTTCCTGGGAATGTGCACAGTTAGAAGCAGCGAGCTGCACACACACATATTGATGCGCTAGGTCTTTACAGAGTCCCGGGTGAAAAAAGAGGCAACAGATCCACACAGACACAGATGTGCACACACACACACGCAGCAGTACATTTTACAAACACTGACGGGGAAAAGGCTGCTCAAACACAGTTTAAATCGGTGCCTAAGAGGTGGGGGAGCATGAGGGTAGAGAATAAAGTTGAAAAGCACAAATACACGAGAACTCTTGCACTGACCAAGGAAGGTGTGCCCTAAACAGGGCACATCTAGATCTTGGTGCTGGAGAGTAAAGTGAATACACAGAAGTGAAATAAAATAAAAGTGAGGGGTGGTTGGTGAGGGGAGGCCATCGCTAGCCCGGAAGCATCGGGGACACAGCACCTGCTTCCCTTCTCAGGCTCTGTGAACAACCCCCTGACGACCTGATGCTGCCAGGCAGTCGGGACGGGCGCCCCGGGCCGGCGGCTGGACTGCATCTGACGGGGTGTTTGTAGGAGGAGAATAGAAACACACATCAGCGTAGTGCAACATGTCTTCAGCATGATCCTGCTGGGGATCTGCTGCATCTTAATTCAACACCCAGCTCAGCAGCTCCGCAGAGGCCTGAAGAAATCAGCCAAAAAAAACTGCTTTTGTTTTTATCAGTGCAGCTGGGCTTCTCTGTGAAATGGTAAAAACTGCAGGACCCGCGGGGCATAATGCTTTCCACTTAGATTCTTCCACCCACAGGAGAAGCTGTGCTTGCACTTCCTGGAGAGGCTTGGGAGGCATCACCCCCGTTCCCTTGGCCCAGTGCCACTGGGGTCACCATCCTTAGTTCTCTTTGGTGGAACCCTTCTCCCAGGTGGCCTCAGCTCTGCTCTGGCATCGTGAGTGGCGGGGCTGTGTGTGACGCCCTCCCTGGCACTCGCCACCCATGCTCCCGCCACGCTACACACGACCACTGATCACGAGGCGCCGCGGTACCTGAACTCGAGCCACAGGTGGAGGGGCCATCACGGGCCTAACCCACCACCTGGCACGTGCCGATGCCAGTAGGAGTTTCCCAGGGCAAGGATTTGGGACCCGGTCTTCATCTTCCCCTGAGAACTCTTGGAGGGGAGCTCAGGCTGGATGACAAGCAAACAACAGAAGACGGGAAGTGAATGGCATAAAGGTGAGACGGCTGACAGAGGAAATGTCCGACTTCTTCCTGTCGATGGTGCTGACCAGCCTGCCGAAGTGACCCCTGGCCTTCCGGAACTCTCTGCATCTTTCCGTGAAGGCTGTGCGGGGAGGGAGGGGTGACCCCGCCTGGCTTGAGTTCAGGGGCCCCCTCAGGCTCTGTGTGGATTCAGACCCATCCCTTAACCTCTGGATCCTCGGCCCCCGCCTCTGTGGAATGGGAGAAGGTGGGACCCAGGTCCGGCTGTGTGAGGCCCCCAGGGGACACAGCCACCAGCCCAGGGGACACAGCCACCAGCCCAGGGGACACAACAGCCACGCCCTTGCTCCCGAGGGCAGGGCAAAGGGAAGGATAAGGGTGGGAGTGAGCCAGCAAATGGAGACGCCCAGTTTGGAAGGAGAAAAGGAGAATGTAAATAGCCCTAGGGTCACACACAGTTTTATAATTCAATCCACAACCACAACTGGGCCTCACACCCGATCCAGGAACCGCCTGGCACCCTCCCGGGTCCTGGAATATCCCTCTAGCCACGTCCCAGTGCGGCCAAATCCTGCCTGGGCCTCCAAGCCCTCCTCCCCCTGACCCTACTCTGGATTTCTCACTCCCTCAGCAAAATTCTGAAAAGAACTGATGCCTATTTTGTGGCATTTACCTTTTTACTGTTACATATTTCTTTGTTTGTCCCTGCCTAGATCTTTGAGGACATTATTTAGGTCTCCTTCCTTTTTCCATCCCTCCACAAAGTAAGTGTCTTATTTTTACCTTTTCTAGATTAGTTCCTTTAGTGTTGAAGGATACCAGAATATGTCACCCCCAAATATCCCTTTTTGACATGAAAATTATTTTGAGCTGAAGGCAATTAGGAAGCAGCAAACCCGAAAAAACTCCCCCTTCTCTGCCTGAAGGCAGGAAATAGTCTCCTCTTTCTGGAGACTGACTCTTACTGGCCCAGAGATGCACCGGGGAACCTGCAAGTACACCTTCCTCCACTAGGTCCTCTGGTTTATTTACCTTCCCACGGCTGCCGCCCTTGGAACCCTAAACCTGCTTTCCTTGTCCTGTTAATTCTCTATTAATTTATTGTTCCTGGTGGAAGGTGCTGTAAAAGCTGTAGTTGTAAATAGATGCTTTGAGCTGTTTCTCGTTGAGATTTTTTCCAGGTGATGTGCACCGCACGCGTGAATGAACTGGTTTTTTTCTCCTCTTGTTATCTGTCTTGTTGTGAGAGTCCCAGCTGAAAACACAGGATGGGTAAAGTGTGGTCTCCCCTACGGCATCCTGTATTTGAGACAGCAGGATGTCAGCAATGGCTAAATATTTTAAAAGTTTTGGTTCTTAGAAAAGTACTAGGATAACCAAAGAAATCCATATCTTCAAGAATCCTATTGAAATAGGATTTTTGTTTTGTTTTTTTGTTTGTTTTTAACGTGTATATACTGCAGTTTTATTTCAATTGCACAAAGTTCACGTGTGGGAAATTTAAGTGAAACAGTACAGTAAAAATAGCAGAGAACCAAAAACTCTAAAAAAGAAGTACACCTAAAGCATGAGAACTCAACATTCATTAGTGTTTCACCTTCAGTTTTACTGACACTTGATGCTTGCAAATTTTGAAACAAACTTTGAGATCATAATGACTATTCTGAAGAGATTTCAGCACCAGCACTAAGATTTGTACATTCAGTTGGTTTGCAACTGACTTGTTAGCCATTTACATAGTGTACAGCACAGATTTGTCACAGGTCAGATCACCTTCCTGTAATTAGAAAGGATCCCCTAAACTGCACTCAGCTTAAGACAGCCAATGTACAAGGGCACGGAAACCATCACAATAATGTGGCTCCAATGAAACAGGATTTTACTGGCTATTTTTTTTTTTTTTTTGTCCGGTACGCGGGCCTCTCACTGCTGTGGCCTCTCCCGTTGCGGAGCACAGGCTCCAGACGCGCAGGCTCAGCGGCCATGGCTCACGGGCCCAGCTGCTCGGCGGCATGTGGGATCTTCCCGGACCGGGGCACGAACCCGTGTCCCCTGGATCGGCAGGCGGACTCTCAACCACTGTGCCACCAGGGAAGCCCTTTACTGGCTAATTTTAAACTTAATTTGCCCATTCAGCAAAGGTTTACCAAGCTTGTACTACACACCAGGCCCTGCTCCGGAACTGGAGATCAGGCTTTGCACAAAACAGACAAAATCCCTGCCTCATGGAGTTTTATGTTCTAGGTGATGGGCGGAGAAGGGACACAGGAATAAAGTGTGGGGAACATCCTGCTGGGATTCCTTCTGTGAAGAAAACTAGAGTGGGGCGGGAAGGGTGCTGGCCAGGACCTAGAGCACCTGCGGGCCAGCTGTGTGGAGGAGCTTTGCGGCAGAGCCAGGTCCCAGCCACGCCCCGGATAAGGGGCGAGCCCTGCAGACTTGAGGAGGGTGGGGGGAGGTGGAGTAGAGGCTAGATGGGCATTTGGGGCTTTTAGGCCACTGTAGGAAGTTGGGCTTTTACTCCGGAGAAAACGGGAAAGCGCAGGGAGTTCTGAGTGGAGGGAACAGTGATCTGACACGGTTCAGGAAAGGGCCCTGGGGGGCGGGAGGGGAGACGGGACAGGGGAGCCGCCATCGGATGCTGGCTACACGGGAGAAATACCCTGTGGAAGACACACAGTGAAGTCAGAGGCCTGAGTGCCAGAAGGTCGCTGCCCTGAGGAGAGACGGGAAGGCTGCCCAGAGCAGGTTTCCAGGGGGAACGCGGAATTCTGTTTTCACTGAGTTCACTTTGGGTTGCCATTTAGGGACAGAGAATTTCTCTGAAACCTGCAAAGAGCAAACGGGATCGCTGCGTATCTTCCCGTGCAACGCCGGGCTTGGCTTGCGATGGCCTGGACACCCCTGTTGGGGCGGACGTCTCCATGGATTTTTGTCTGGTGGGTCAGATACCCCCAAGGTTACAGTTTAGGGTCCCGGGGTATCTGTAACCCTAAAACTTATCCTTACATTTCTTCGTCAAACTGTCCACATACACCTAGCTTATCAAATGCCTTTTGGACTGGTTCTAACACCACACTGGTTCCCTTATCAATTAATGAGTTAAATAAAATCTTCAACACACGCTCATTTACTTTGCCTGAGAATCACAACCTGGCCAGTTTAAGGGAGATGTTGGGCCGGCAGTTAGAAATGGACCTGAAGTTCCAAGGGCAGGGCAGGGCTGAGTTCCAAAGGGGAGTGTTGTCGGCCTACAGGCAGGATTTACAGCCGTGAGATGGGATGACAGCCCTGTGCTGTGTGACTTATCTAATATTCACGGTCGCCCACAAGAGCAAACCTTTTGATGACTAATGTTCATCCCCATTTTGCAGCTGAGGACACAGAATGGAGCAGGCGAAGAGCACAGAACTGGGATCTGGACCCAGACAAGCCGGCGTGCGGCTGAGCACCAGCGGTTCCCAGTCTGGGGCATCTCTGACCGTCACGTGCACCCACTGGGGGAAGGCAAGGACGTGGCTGAGGTCCCCACGATGCAGAGGGCAGCCCCCATAGCAAGGGATCCCCCTGGCCCCGAATATCGGCAGGGCAGGGGCGAGAAAGCCTCAGACTTGGGGGGTCTCCTCTTCCAGGCCCCCCACTCGACGTGCCCCCTCTCAAGCCTGCAATCCTTCACTTGCTTATAACCATTCATTCAAGGCCTGTCCTTCCCCTACATCGTAACCTCCGTGTTTCATTCATGCTAAATTCTCAGTCTAACGGACGCAAATAATAAATGCTCGTTAAACGGCTGCTCACATCGACTGCATGATTTCTGATAGATCTGCGCTCACTTTGAAAAATCCCAAGGCTGTGACAGAGAAGCAGATGAGAAAGTGTGACATTAACATTCTGCGATTTACACTGCATAGGAAAAGCATCACCGCGTTTAGCTTAGGAAACTGGAGAAGCAAAAAACCCGAGGCCCGTGTCTCAACAGCCCTGACGGAGGTGAATTTTTCATTGTCCTTGAAGCTAATCAAGCCTGCGGAAACAGCATCACCAAATGGACTACACGAGATTTTCAATTAACTCAAACAGATGGCTTAAATTTTCCAGGTGACTTTCCATATTAATTCAGAGAGTTTGCTGGACCAGGCCCCAGGAGGCTTGGCACAGATGGAGCTGGAAGAAAACAATGAAATACCTGGGTCTTCGGCAGAGAAGACAAAGCAGTAATTGCAACGCTTCTTCCATCCCAGCAAGAATATCATCAGCTCCCCTAGGAGGGGCCAGTGCACACTAAGGACCCCTCCCCTAGGAGGGGCCAGTGCACACTAAGGACCCCTCCCCTAGGAGGGGCCAGTGCACACTAAGGACCCCTCCCCTAGGAGGAGCCAGTGCACACTAAGGATCCTCCTCTAGGAGGGGCCAGTGCACACTAAGGACCCTCCCCTAGGAGGGGCCAGTGCACACTAAGGACCCCTCCCCTAGGAGGGGCCAGTGCACACTAAGGACCCCTCCCCTAGGAGGGGCCAGTGCACACTAAGGATCCTCCTCTAGGAGGGGCCAGTGCACACTAAGGACCCTCCCCTAGGAGGGGCCAGTGCACACTAAGGACCCTCCCCTAGGAGGGGCCAGTGCACACTAAGGACCCACCCCCCTAGGAGGGGCCAGTGCACACTAAGGACCCACCCCCCTAGGAGGGGCCAGTGCACACTAAGGACCCACCCCCCTAGGAGGGGCCAGTGCACACTAAGGACCCTCCCCTAGGAGGGGCCAGTGCACACTAAGGACCCACCCCCCTAGGAGGGGCCAGTGCACACTAAGGACCCCTCCCCTAGGAGGG